>NW_012116821.1:10790313-10828410 GCF_000951035.1 Colobus angolensis palliatus | reverse complement strand
CAACCTCCATCTCCCAGTTCAAGCGATTCTCCTGCCTCAGCCTCCCAAGTAGCTGGGACTATAGGTGCATGCCACCACACCCAACTAATTTTTTATATTTTTTAGTAGAGACAAGGTTTCACCGTTTTAGCCAGGATGGTCTCAATCTCCTGACCATGTGATCTGCCTGCCTCAGCCTCCCAAAGTGCTGGGATTACAGATGTGAGCCACTGCACCTGATCTAAACCTATCTTCTTAATTGGTCTATGGAATTATCAGTTTCCCAAATGAATTTACATGAGTTAAGAAAAATACTCTAGAGGCTCTGGAGAAACTTCTGCTCATGGGCACAGAGAAGCCTACCGTTCTATAACCACAGCAGGACACAGCTGATTCAGGCCTGGAATATTTTCAAAACAGATGTTACTAGGACATCGGCTTTGCCCACAGAAATCTTCTGCAGTATGTCTATGGATTCTCAATTCCATGGCCAAAGAATGACCCTCTGGGTATCTGAACATATTGGCTTGCGGTATGGGGTTATTTGGTTTCCTGCAATTTAAGTATACAGATTATCTGTCAGTGACACTGATTTTGGTTTCAGCCTAATATTGAGCTACATTTTTGGTTCCATATTTGATATCCATATTGCTTAGCTTCTTTGGGCCACTGCTACATCATGATCATAAAACCACTGCCAAGGAGGTTCTTTGTTTCCTGTTTGTGGCATAGCACAAGTGCATCTAAACAGGTCATTAGTTCAAGCTAACTGAAAAAAGTTGACTATGAAACTGCACATTGTGTGTAAAAATTTAGAGGGTGGGAGTGTGGATAATTTTCAGTTTCTTCATAGTACATATTTTTATTCTTGAAATAAACACACATTACTTACATATTCAGAAAAAAATACTTTAAAAATATTCCCCTCTAATCTTCTGGGATTTTATAAAAGAGGAGTTGGGCTGATAGTTACCTAAACCCATTGGCCTGGCCAGTATTAGTATCTTTAAAAGTATGCCAACCAGACAGTACATGTTTCTTGAGACAAGGCAAAAGGACACACACAGCATCTAGCCACAAAGTGTTCCTGCTCTCTTCCTGCCTAAAAGAAACCCTCAAGCCTCAATATCTAATTGCCACTTTGCAGGTAAGGCAACTATAAAGACATTTTTGAATAATTGGAGAAATCTGAATATCAAGTGGGAATTGGATCTATATTAAGAAATTAATTTGAAATGTTGACTGAGAAAGTAAAGTGCCAAGGAAAATAACTGTCAACCAAATTAAACTGTCCTTTGAGAGGAAAGATAAAATAAAGATATTTTTACTCAAATAACTTTCACTCTTCCCAAATGCATAACATTAGGGTGAAAATTAAGAGTACGAGAAGATTAAATTTAGGTTTTTTTTTATATATAATGAATCTATCATATAATCTTGCAACTTCTGTTTTGCTGTAATTCTTGCAGAGAGATTAGAATCCAAGTTTCATAGCAGCTATCACCAATAATCCATGCAAAGTAGAAAACATGGTTCTCACAATGATGGCTAATGTCCAAAACAACGATAGGAAAGAGCACAGATAAATACTATAATAAAATGATAAAACTGAAAACCAACTCATGTTATCTTGGACATAGTTTTCTTAAGGTGGAAGAGAATGTAATTTAGTTCATATATCAATATGCCTGAATTCCAACTATTCCTCAATTACGATCTTAGACTGAGAGATAAAACCTGCATTTGTTAGAAGAACACTAACTTGAAGCTTAGAATTCCTCAACCTGTTCCCTATGGAGGGGCAGAGACTACTGAGAAGCAGCTAGAAGGTTAGCCCCACAATGGTAAGGAATTTTGTGTTGTTTGATGATGTGCCCTAAGTATCCAGAGCAGAGCCTGACATACAGTAGGTGCTCAACATATTTTGGTCGATGTTTAAAATGTGCACCATAAATGGGACACAGAAGAAAGAGACCATGAAAGTCATCCTGGGCCTTCCAGACCTCACTTAGCAAAAAAGAGATTGGAGGAAGAAGAATCACTGAGGGCTCCACACTAAGGCAAGCAGGTCTACTCTGGAGATAAGAAACATGGGAATAAGGTGGAGGGAAGTAATGTAAAGATGAGGGTTTTGGGTATTAGTTGACTTGCTGGGTAGAGACTTTAGGCCACCATAACAGATTCTTACTCTTCCTTCTGGAGATGAGGTCAAGGATTAAAGGAAAAGGTCTTCAACTTCCTCCATTTTATGGTTTGACCGATTGATGATTGATTTTAGGAGGTTGAGGTTCATGGTAAATGGAGTGGTAAGATTCCTGTTTTGATGGAAATACAGGGATTCAGAGCAGCCCAAGGTGGATAATGAGTATTTTTTATTTTGTGCCAATAGCCCCAATAGGAATACTTCTCTCTTTCCTAAAAACTGTCTATGTCCTAGCTAGTATTGTACTCATGGTGACAAAGGAAAGGCATATTTACATACATGCTTTGATTACCATCATATGTACATTCAAACTGCATCTGCAGACTTTTAGACCACATGTGTATTCCATCCAAGCCCATTTATTTATATTGAGATTAGCATATTTCACAGCAAAATCCACAGATAGGTAGATCTCCTCTTAAAGAGTACCATCCTACCCAATCAATTCAACTTGGAAAGCTTAGTACGAAAACTCCTAGGGACTTAGGAGATGTTCTGACTCTGGCCATGACTCAGCACCCCAACAGTCCCATTGTCAGCTTGTCGCTGATACTTTAGCAATTTATGAAGGATATCAAAGATGTTGGAAAACAACTAGCATGGACTTGTTAAACATAAACCCTCCCTTCTCCACTAATGAGAAAGCTTTTGTACAAACACCATGGCCATAACAATGGCTATAAATACCATTAATTTTCATATGTATTTAGTAGCTCAGTTTGTACTAACTTAAAGGGGGGAGGAAATCCTTTATAGCCTGGTACATTCAAACTAATCATTCCACCTTGATTCTCCCTAGCGTGTGCCAAAGGAGATTTTGTTCTAATGGGTGTAGAATGAAAAGACGAGGGGAGTGCTCCTCTGCTGTTCTTGGAATGCTTTTGTCATTGGGTTTCCATGAATGTCTTGATTGTACTTTCATGTTAATAGTCTGCTCTGCATTAGGAGGAAATTTTATTTCATAACACTTGTCACCAAAGACAAGCGCATCTCATCTCTCCTCCATAACATGTATAAACATATGAAAAATCAAAGACAGGAGTGCAGGTAAACCTGAGATCCCAAGATGGAACAGATTGAACTGGTAGAAGGAAATTTTGTAGGGCTTTGATATTCCTATTTTGCAAAGTTGAAGTAAGGGCCTCTTTCCTCAATATTCCAGTAAAGAAAAAATTATATACAAATTTGCAAGTATAGTTAAGCAGTTTTAAAACAATCAGAATAACATTGGGTGAGGAAAAAACACATCTTATCAGTGAGGTGAAAACATATCCTATCAGATAGCATGACATTATAAGGCCATAGTAATTGAATACATGTAAGTGTTTAAGCACAAAAGGATAAATCAATTGAATGGAGAGTTCAGAAGTATATGGAGAAAATGCAAAGTTTGACATAAAGTGAGAAAATGAATGAGTCAGATACGTAAAATATGGCCCCCAAAGAAGTACATTATCAAAAATCTAAAATCATTCATTGATTTAGCTGGCCCCATTCATTCTTCACTTCACATTCAGGTGTCATTCAGGGATGGGGATGAGCTTGTTGAAAATGTGTGTCTATTAAAAATGATACTAGGAGCATAACTAATAGTAGCAGAGTTACTGACTGTAGCCAATGTAGATTCTTTTGATTAGTGACTTCCGCTTGGAGGCTTAGAGCTTCCAACTACTACCCAGTGGCATTGAAGACCATATAATGTGTCATTCAAACTGTGATACTTTGGAGAACAAAAGAGGCATCAGTAATAATTGTGCTTAGATAACACACATAAATCGGCACCATACTGGGAAAATCAGGATATATAGTCACTCTACCCACAGATGTATAATACCAAAGACTTCATATTAATTCTAAGGACCTTAGGAGCACTGTAATTTTCAAAGTTGCCCTCAGAGATCCAGACCTGGCTTAGCGTGAATTGGTACATTCTGTCTTGGCCCAGACAGTATAGACAAATTATACCAATGGAGATAATTTAATACAAAGAATATAAAGAAGTACTTACTAGGTACCGAATGACTGAACATGCAAAAAGAGAACAAGAAGTTATCACGGAAATTTGTTCCAGAATCACATCATTCTTTTCCTTCCCACCATGCTCCAGCGTCTTTAAGTTCTTTCAGTTTGGGAAAGCAACTGGAGTGCCTTTCTCAGGTAGAAAGATGTATTCTTGATCTCCTTGTAGCCTTCACAATGCCAACATTTTCCAGAACAACCCATTCTACCATGACTTGAGCTAACCTCGTGACAAGATAGCTATAAACTGCGTTTCCTATGTATGTTACTTGGTTCTATCATTTTGAGGCCAAGATGTTTCAAAGCTGGTGAGACACCTGGAAGTATAATGAAAAAGTAAAGGGAGTGGGTGGGAAATTAACATTTTCTGAGCACCTAGGAATGTACCAAGCACTAGGCCTCATGTATCATAAATATAATTTCATTTCAGCATCATCCCAGCAACTCTACAAGATTGGTATTATATACACATTTTTAAGATGGAAAAATTAAGCCTCAAAGATAAGTAATTTACCTAAGGTCACACAGCTAGTAAGTGCTAGTTAAGGGAATGCTTGTTACCCTATGCTTTTCCATTTCCAGCTAAGCCTCTTGGTTTGCACTACTCAGTGTTATAAGTGATAGTGATGAAAACTTTAAGATACAGCCAACGGAGGCAGATCCAATGGAGAGGAAAGTGTGCTCTCTCAGCACTGGGAAGGCAGAAACACCATTGCATAGTCATGTAAAAGAAACAAATGGCTTAAAGAAAGATTCATAAAATTTAGCTTTATTTCCCAGATGTCAACTGGACCTAAATGGGAGTTTTCTACACTGACAATATACTTTTCCCTACCATGGCTATAGCATATGTTCTGAGTTCTCAGAAACCATCATTTTTCTGTTCACTCTTTAGGGTCTCTGTCACTCTTGGGGATGAGTCCTGTGCTTAAAAAGCTGATGCTTCCCCAGCATCAGATGTGCTGTGTACATGTGACCACATTGGTCTCTTTGATTCTCAGTTTCCTGTACATCTGGATGAAGAATGGCCAGCTGTGGAGTTGTAGGCGTACAGTTGTGCATCATGTCATAGCACACAGTAGCATGCTGGGTTATATACTGAACTTCTAGATTATAGTTTAAGAATCACTTCACATTCGGTATCAGCTCATTTTCTTCACATTTGGTATCACCTGTGTTGCATTTGGGTGCCCCTGAATCAAGCATATAAGTTCCTGTCCTTTTTTTTCCTGACAGTACACCATCTTGCCTTTCAGCCCATGCCTTTTCTCTCTCTCCCTCTGTCTGTCTCTCAGACTTGATCTCATAAAAAATCATAAACTTCCAACATACTTATGGTTAAAAAAATTCTAGAAAAGGATACACATGGTTCATCCAAATTTTTAGCACAACTCCTCCTCCAACAAACACTGAAAAATTAGAAAGCAATTTGAGAAAAATTGTTTTGAAAGGTATGTAGATTTGACTTTTCGGTGTGGGCATATCCATATTTAAATTACAGGGTTATCCATTGTGCTCAGAAATTACAATACACGGGACACCTGACAAACAAGGATAGTGGAATCATAGAATTGCATCATTGTTCGTTAGAAAAAACAAGTACCCTTATGATACTGTGACTGTACAGAACTACATTATCATCTATTCCAAGCACAAGAACAAATATGGAACAGAAGATCTAATGAGTTGAGATGTCATCTGAATTTCCATGCATTACATTTACAGCTTAGGGTTGCAGCTTTATTGAATGGCGCCAAAACATTCTTACTTCATAATGGCATTAGTAACATTTCACTTGGATAATCCTATTTGTTTTCATTTATTTTAATGAGGTAGTTTGGGATGGTAACCTGCAGCGGAAAGCTTGGGAACAGGTGACAGCATGACTTGAAATGCCTATTGAATTGAAAGGTAGTTAAAAGCTAAACGAAATGCTTAGATGCACGGTGGTTTTCCAGCACCATATATTTTACTTTAAAAACAGTAAGGCTAAAGTGCCAATTTTAAGAACCTAAGACTTTACTACCTTTTAAAACTTTCCTGCATGGATGAGTGGATAATAAGGACTAATTTGCTGCATTTTTGTGGTCTGTTTCCACATGTTTGCATTTCCCAATGACGCTTTCTTTATGGAAAAGAGTGCTGGGCACAACACATTTTTTTTTCCATGCAGTGATCACATGTCTATGATTCATTCAATCCTTCAATATAGATACACAGTCAGTAGTGATGCAGGCGGCTAACAGGCATTCATATTTGCCAAGCCTTAGGTGTCCCAGCTTACAAAAGGGGTTTCTAATGTTGAGAACTTCAATTATGTCACTTAAACCCATCAATCTTTTTCCCTTGCCTCATGCTACAAATCTTTCAGATCTATTATTTTCATAACATCTGATGCCTGGAGTGAAAAGTGCCCTCTGACATCTTAGTTTTCCAGAGAGATTTAGAATGAGAAAAGGGAGCCTCTTTAAGTCTTTCTTATCAATTAAAAAGGGAAGACCTTTCCCTGTTTCATCTTATGCAACAGCTAACTCAGGTATTAAGTAAGCTGCCAACATCTTTCTAGAACCCAGAGTAAGAATGCATAATCGACCCTGGTCTTTTAGGCCCGGGGAATAAATAGGAACAAGAAATTCCCATCCAAAGAGCATCATGTTGACTTCAGCTATACCTTGTAAGACCTAGTCAATGTCCAAGTGAAAGCTGTGAGATCAAGGAAAAGACTCCTATTTTACCAATCCAGGTCCACACAAGAGACAAATTATACCAATGGAGATAATTTAATATAAAGAATATAAAGAAGTACTTACTAGGTACTGAATGACTGAACATGCAAAAAGAGAACAGTAAGTTATCATGGAAATAGGACACATTTACCATTTGCAGGGCTGGGGAACAAAGGGATGAGATAGGAACCATCAAAATAGACCCCAATGAATGCTACACTCAGATGTCTGAGGAGAGGGCACTGCTGTGAAGTTGCTGGTGCTTCAGACTTGAGTAGGGGGATAGACTCAGATCCCCCAGGGGAGGTGGCAGCTGGTGGCTTGTGCTGATGTACTTAAGGCCAGTATGGGGCCATAGGGTTGGCCCAAACTTCCAAAAAGGGGATACTGCCAGCTAAGACAGTGCATCTAAGGGGTGTACCATGAGACTGGTTCTGCATATATTGGAAAAATTGTAAACTGGGCTGGGCATGATGGCTTATGCCTGTAATCCCAGCACTTCGGTAGGCTAAGGCGAGTGGATCACTTGAACCCGGGAGTTCGACACTAGCCTGGGCAACACAG
The DNA here is from genome assembly GCF_000951035.1 of Colobus angolensis palliatus. NCBI lineage: Eukaryota > Metazoa > Chordata > Mammalia > Primates > Cercopithecidae > Colobus > Colobus angolensis. Next base: position 10,820,919 of record NW_012116821.1, on the reverse strand, counting down.
CGAAAACCCATCTCTACAAAAAGATACAAAAATTAGTTGGGTATGGTGGTGTACACCTGTGGTCCTAGCTACTTGGGGGGCTGAAGTGGGAGGATCACCTGAGCCCAGGAGGTCAAGGCTGCAGTAAGCCATGATCACACCACTGCACTCCAGCCTGGGCGACAGAATGAGATCCTGTGTCAAGAAAAAAAATGCAAACTAGTATAAACAGCTGTTACTGAAGTAAAATGCCACTGTTTGGGTGAAGACGTGTTCATGGGTGATAGTGAAAGAAATAGGCAGCAAAACTGGAGTCAGAGGTAGTAGGGAGGAAAATAAACTTTCTCTTTTCCCAGACTTGCAGTCTTTCTCTGGCATCCCCTGTTGGCAGAGCCTAACAGGGAATTATTAGCAACACAGAAATAATTGTGTTTTGCAGAGGTCCGGCATCACAGAGCAGAGTGTAGGAGGATGGGCTTGATGCTATGAGACAACAGCTTAATGATGGGCCCAACCCACTGACACGTAAAAAATATATTGACCAGGCGTGAGAGGAAACCAAAAATTCTAAGTGGTATTCTTGTAACTGATCTTGCCCTTGACTTTCTGCTTCCTTTCCATTCACCCCCACATCAGCTCCTCTGGCTAAGAATATTTGCTGGCAAAACTTGAGCAGATTTTTCTAACTTTGATGCACTCTTATATCAGAACCAATATGGAATCAAGCAGAGAATGTCTTTTGTAGAGTTTATCTAGATGACGCATACTTCAGGGAGTTGTTTACTACTCTGAGAAAGTTTTTTTTTTTTTTTTAAGACTATTTTTACTTAAGGAGGAAGAACAAACTCTACCTGGGAAGTGATTTACCACAGAGGTCTTATTCATGAGCAGAGGCAGCAGTAAAACTGCACTCATCATGCCTTGGTCTTGAGAGATTCCTGGTTGGGGGGTACTTCCTGAGTATGGGACAGAAACCATAATGCTCATAGTAGCCCCTTTCAAAGCATTTAGGCTTCACTACGGGTCTTCTTGCCAGTTCTGAGTTGATGTAGAAAATGAGAAACTAAGGTAATGAAAAACGTTCATTTGTGTTTTCTTTTAAACTGCAGAACCCAATCCATTATTGACACAGGTTTTTCTCCTGAAGTGTATAGAGATCTATACTCTATAGACAAATATAAAAGTAGAATACTAGTTGGATTTTGCTGTTGACATGGACTTTGGTTGCTGAAACAAGCGTCTGTTTTATGTAAAGAATGATCCATCAGCAGCCACTTTGTTTAAAAAGAGCACTCGGCAAATCTCTGGAAGCCAGCTTATGTAACTGCCTCTCATGGTGGTAAAATGTGAAGGCAGCACAGAACATATTGTTTCCCACTGTTTCTCTTTGAGAATTTAGTTTGGTGCCTGGCAAGAGGAGAGATGTGCAAGGGCAATATTCCTAGAAGTAACTACCTGTGTACTTGCTGGAATTCCACATTGGATGGAGGTTCCTTTGTGAAAGGCAGGTGTTGATTTCTGGGCTGAGAGATTACTAGCAGAGAGCTCCTCAAAGGAACTTGGAAAGAATTACTTAGGTCTCATTTCACACCCTGCATCTGATTTTTTAACTAAGTCCCTAAGAGAAAAGTGGCTACAGGTGTTGTAAATGACCCTTCCTTCAGTAAACTGATTGAAACTGAACAGTGATCACAATTTCTTTGCATGAGAAAGATAACTGGGCATGGACAATTTTGATCTGAGAATATCTGAAAATTAGATAAATAACATTAACAAGTGTTTGAGTGACAGAAACAATGAGGCCAGACTTGTTCTAACATGAAAATATGAGGGCTATTTAATGTATTTTAGAATGGAGGGGATGCTAAGGATTGTTTATTTTAGCTCCCATAAAAACTCAATTTCCTTTGTAGTGGAATCAGTCCAAATTGAAGATTTGCTCTTGCACAGATAGTGGACTCTCTCCCAAATTTTCAGATTACCAGTCATACCCCAAAGAATAAACCTGGGCTAAAGCTGCAGGTACTAGACTGAGACAGAGATCGTCTGCATTCCTGTTGCCTAGTCAAGTGTCCTGGATAAATCACAAAAACAACCAAGTCTTAGGTCACATCACCAAGTCTCACATTCCAAGAATCATCAAGAGATTGCTTACATATAGCCACAGGTCAGACAGAGAGGGGCTTTGTGAGACTGTCCCTCAGGGGTGCTGGGGGTGTTTACATTGTTAGCCTGGAAAAAGCTAGCCAGACCAACAGAGTCACAGCAATTGAAAATCCTGTAGGCCCATCTACGACCAAATGTATTACTAAATAAAGAGACCTATAAGCAACCTTCCCACCAACATTAACCACACCAAAAGCAAGTCAAACCCAGGCTTCTCATAATTGGTTCGTGTTCCAACACAAGAGTGAGAAGAGCCTCTTGCTGTGGCCAACGGTTACTATAGCTCTCCTTTTGTAGAAAGCCACTGTCTTCGAAGAGCTTACTAAGGGTCTCCACTAAAGAACAAAAAACATGGGTAAGACTGGTTTCCTCTCAAGTTATGACTCAGCTTCGATCACCACACTTCCACTTGGGCCTATTAACGTTCACTGGACAGAATGTCACTCTTTTTCAATCAGCTGCTACAGCAAACAACAGCCTCGCTGCCTTTCAGTCATATAGAAAGCCACAGAATATTTCCTTTTGACTCTCTTCTCTCCACATCAGACCCACAGTCAGGCTCATGCTGAGGTCTATCTTCTCACAATCTACTAGAAAGTGGCTTGCCTCGACATGCTTACCCTGCTAAAATGAGAAGCAAGAAATAAACAGCTTCATGTTAATTATAAATAGGAGGCACTGGATATTAAACCTGCCCATAGAATAATGGAGAAGGAAAGCATTGTGCTCCCTTTCTGCTTGACTCGGGAGCCATATCCCTTGCAAGAACAGTGAACTCTCACTGGGTAGCAGGAGAGGCCACGATGATAAGGACCCAAGCAGAAGCCTGGGGGTGGGGTCCTCACGACCACTCACAGACCCCTGGACCTGGGGTGAGTAGCAGAGAACAGCCAAGAGTGACATGGACTGTCTTGCATTTTCTTCATCTCTTTATTCTAGAAAAAAAAAAGAGGAAAGAAGAAAAAATAAAAGAAAAATGCTCTAATTTTCTTTTCTCCATCTTTCTTGGAGATCAGAAAATAGGTTCTGAAGATCTCCTCTATGCTCATGGGCACATGAAAAATTTCATGATGCTTACTTGGCTTTGAGATTTTACCACCATTATTATTGTTATTAATGTTATTTATCTTATAAAGATGTATTGAGCTCCTTCTATGTGCCCAGCACTATAAGCATAGTAAATACTTTATCTCTTAATCCTCACAGCTACCCTATGAATTAGACACTATTATAATACTAATATTATCCCAAATTAAAAATTTGGAGCCTGAGGCATGAAAATGTGAACTCACTGGAGATCACACCACTCAAATGGCAGAGCCAGGGTGCAGCCCTAGGTCCAGTGTCCCCAGAGCCCGTTCTGCTATTCACTTCAAGTCGTTCTCTTCCCATTTAAAACACTGAACTGTTTATATCCTCAACAGACCCAAATGCTCAGCTTCAAGAGCCAAACAAAAATAATTGTTACAAATTCCACTGTTTGTTTTCCCAGGGGGTGCATCTTAGGATTATTAAATGTGATCCCCTGTTCCCCTTACTCCAGTGGTTTCTTTACCCCTTGGGGAGTATCCTCCCATTCTTCCCGTTTCTTCACATTCTCTCCTCTCCCAGCCCTCACCCAGGCTGTCGAATTCTATTCAGCCTTAAAGATGTAACTCAACTTCTACCTCTCCCAAAACGGGCTTCTTCAACTCCTGTCATCTCCACCTCTGAATTTTTATTTATTTGGCATTTGTGTTTTTTGCGTTTTACTTTTAACTGTTAGTTCTATTTGAGAATAATTCATCTTGAGGCAGAATTCATTCTATCCCATTTTTTCATTGAGATGAAACCCCTGAAGGCAAGGAACAAGTGTTCAAACATGTTTATATATTAACACACACATCACGCTCAACATCTTGGACATAACAGACACTCAATAAATCACCTTTGAGAGCTAGGTTAGAAAGCCCATTGAAGCCTGTGATTTGAAACTGGCTGGGCTGGCAGAGAAAAAAGCTAGCCTGTCTTCTTAGAGCTCTAGAGAGTATTGTGGAATACATTTAAAAATAAAGTCTATGGAGTCTCTTCAGGGGCAGAAAAGAGTCCTCTGACTCTTCAATTCCTAACCTCCCATGTCCCAACTTATCTCCGTGGTCCACTTAAACTCCTAAATTTTGAACCTAAAGTATGTAGAACATCAGATCCTGAAAAACAACACGAACTTTTACTTGCCGGTTTCACTTACCTTCACACCTGTGGTTTTGAAGGTGTCAAGTTTCCTCTGAAGTCTTTCTGTGAAGCTTTATCCCCCTCATTTTTCCACCCTGCCAGTCAACCCTGTCAACAGTGACAATCTCCTTGTCAAGCAGAAGTCACCCAAGCTCTCAGTTTACATTAGCCTTTTAGTTGGGATAATCCCTTCTTCCTACCAAATTGTTTCCTTCTAGGAACTACTGATTCCTTTTATTTGGGGTTTCTCAGACTTCTCTAACTAAAGCCCCTCCACCCACCCAGATGATCTCTCACTTTCTGAAGATCTCCTTCAGCTAAAAAGATTTCCTATAACCTCATTTTCTATAGTTTGTATTATGAAAATGTTTGGTATGTAACTTTTTTTTTCAAGCAACATATGGCAACTGAGAGTTTAGTATGCTCTAGAAAGGGGTATTTCCTCTGGGGAAATTTTAAATTATTTTTTGTTTTCAATATGACCTGCTTCTTTACCCCTTCCATTTCCTATTTAGAGCCCATCCTTTCGTGACTTAAGCTAACTAAAAAAAAAAAACCCATTATCAACTTCAGAATTGTGTCATCTATTTTCATTCATATTGTTAAATTCACTAACCCAGAGGAAAGCTGTAAGATGGTAAATGTAACCATGCACAAGGTCCCCATTCACCTAGCTTGTGGAAGTGTTAATTTTGGAGACAAGTAAAGAAATAAGAAAATGTTCAAACCTATTTTACCTCTTCCGTCTCATGACCATTTCTCCATTTTCAACCCACCAATTACTTGTCCTCATTGTCAATGTTTTAGAAAGGTTGAGTTTTAGGAAAGGCTAAGTAGCTCTTCAACTTCCTGTGAAGTTGAGCTGTGGCCTGAGCTTGGTGTCTCTCCAACACCTGCTCACACTTATCATCCACTGCCCACCCCTCCTTTCTTTTCTGTTCCCGTGTACTACCATGTTCTGTGAATGAGATGTCACTACAAACTTACCTCCACAGAAAGAGAAAGCATGAGGTAAGAAATAACAGAATGACTCCCTATAAGTGACTTAAAACATCTGATGAAGGTCTAAAAGCAGGTTCTTCTTCTCTCTCGGGTTAGGTCTTCACCTGGCCAAAATTTATGCAGAAGAGGCAGATGACTGGAGTAGTGTGGACCAATGTATTTTCATCGACCACTTTAAAGCAAACTGCTAGAAATATTGTCTTTCTTTCTTATCTTCTGATTTCCCTGAAATCGGCCAATGGCAAAGCAGAAGTTCTATCTTTCTTTCTGAAGGACAGAACAATCATTGCCCAAGAATCAGAAGATGCAGGTTCAAGTTCAACATCAACAAGATACCGGCCATACAACCTGGGGCAAATGATTTAGCCTCCCCATATATCAGTTTCCTCAGACATGAAACACAGGTTTTGCTCAAAGAGAGATGTTGTGAGGATAGACTGAATTAAGATAAAAACACTTTGTAAACTTCAAAGCTCTACATAAATATAAACTCAACATCATATTATATTTCTATTTTTATTTTCCCATTAATAATTCTGGGTTTGCTGTCACTTCTCAAATCCATGTGGGTTTTTTTTGTTGTTGTTTCTTTTTTTTTTTTTTTTGAGACAAAGTCTCACTCTGTCGCCCAGGCTGGAGTGCAGTGTTGCGATCTTGGTTCACTGCAACCTCCTTCTCCCGGGTTCAAGTGATTCTTGTGCCTCAGCCTCCCATGTAGTGGGGACCACAGGTGTGTACCACTACACCTGGCTAATTTTTTGTATTTTTAGTAGAGCAGGGTTTCACCATGTTGGCCAGGCTGGTCTCAAATGCCTGACCTCAGGTGATCCACTCGCCTTGGCCTCTCAAAGTGCTGGGATTACAGGCATGAGCCATTGCAGCCAGCCTCAAATCTACTCTTTCAATATACCAATGATTCTTTCTGAAATATTGAAAAACTCCTTTTTTGTAGTTTAAACTACATTTCTAATCCTCTGCAAAATAAAATAGAACCACGTCTTTTTTTGAACTCCTTCTGAATAAATATTCAGAAGTTCTTCTCTTTCAAATTTTTTGGATAATGAAGGAAATGGTTTTCTTTTGACAATTTTTAAAAGCATTCTAAGCCCACAAGAAAGAGATTGAGATCTCTTTAAACCTGACTCTGAGAACACAGAAGCTTTCAATAACAATCCATACTACACTATTACAACGTCAACGTCTACCTTTCATCTGCAGATCTCAAGAAACATTATAAACACTGTCACCTCAACCTTTGCATCAGTATTAATATACTCATTTTTAAAGCTGAAAACAATGATTTAAGGAGTTTGTAAAAGCCAAACATGAAATTCTACTCTGCTGTTTAAATGTGCAAAACAAGTGAATAAATGACAATGCTTTGGCTAAAAAAGAGACAGGGCCTTTAGCTTGAAGAAGCAAAATTGGAGGCGACAGGACACTGTGACTGAACTTATTATTCTCATTTGATGACATCTGAAAAACATAACTTTTACAGTGCATTTTTCTCACCTCTACTGTTACACCAGTTTAGTAGAATAGCTATGCTTGAATCAGCAAGAATAGCATGTTACCATCTCAAACTTATCTTAATTATCTTTCACAAAAATTGAATAAAATGTTTACCGTTTACTAAGAAAGTGACCTTTGGTCTGTTGGTGCAGCCAAGACAGATATTCTGAAAAACGCTGCCTTATAAATGTTTGCAGAACCTCATGATAAAGGTTTCCGAATTGGCATGATAACACCCAAATATTTCAATATATATGAGGGTGTTTTAAGTAACCATATATTCCCTAAACGATCATTTAACATCTAAGTAAGTTGCTTTTCTGTGAACATTATTCATTTAGGTGTAGATTCTCATGTCATCTTTGAGAGGAAGATAAGCATTGTTAGTCATTGAGACTTCAGTTAACTTCATTGATTCATCTTTCAAAAATAGAATGCTGAATAATTTGAAGAGACCAGAGGCCAACAACAGTATCAAGGTAATTAAAATTACTTAGTTCTTCTTTGTTTAGAGATAAAAATGAAGAAACAAATTTGAGTAGAAAGAATATAGAAAAGATGAAGGTCTAGTTAAGAAAAAGACAGGATAAGAAAACGAGAAAAATTATAATTCATAAATACATCAATTTCAGTGGGAAACAAAATCTATAAGCTCTGATGGCATCCTGAATCTTTGTTCTCATTTGCATTTTGGGGTAGTTTTTGAAGGGAAAACTTTTGGAAGAATTCGGGATATTACTCCAATTCTGATTTTCCAAGCATAAAGATATTTTCTCTCCTCTTACAGGCTTAAAATACCTGGATGTGCAGAATTATTCATTTCGGAGATTCCTTTGCTTTTTCTAGAAGCCAAAATGTAAGATAAGCATCTGCACAGTGGGCTGGGACCTGTAGTGATCCCTATCCTTCTCCATACACCAACACCTGAGTGTGTGAACATTCCCATCAGTACCAGAGGTTTCCTGTGAACCAGATTCACAGAGGACCCGGGGCTGAGATGAGTGGCAGCACTTTGGCCAAATGGTGTCTGTGCAGGTAAAAATGAGAAAAGGGTAGCACTCACTCAGTTCCCTCCAGGATAGCCAACTGACCAGGCTCAGAAGGGGTCCCATCCTACTCCTCAAAAAAGAGGAAATCAGCTCACCACATCAAGAATATTCTCTCTTCTTTTGATCACCACTGTGGGCACATTCATAAGACACTGGCATCAGAAAGCAAGAGAGTTGACATAGAAGTGGCTGATCACACGCCAAGCCACAGGGGCACAGCTGTGAGTCTTACAGCCCCTCTCAGAGAAAGGGGAAAGGAGGAGATACTAACGACCTGGGTGGAATAGAGGCTTTGAACATGCTAGGAGCAGCTAAACCCAACTGATGAATAACAGAAGCACCAAGAAAGTGTCAAAAAGCAAGCTTCTGCTCACAGCTTCCAGGATGAGCTTATCAAGTCTTGTTATGTAGTTATACCAGTACAGAGAGTTCCAAATTTTAAAAATTGAGGCCAGGTGCGGTGGCTCATGCCTGTAATCCCAACACTTTGGGAGGTCGAGGTGGGCAGATCACGAGGTCACAAGTTTGAGACCAGCCTGACCAACATGGTGAAACCCCATCTCTACTAAAAATGCAAAACTTAGTTGGGCATGGTGGTGCGTGCCTGTAATCTTAGCGACTCAAGAGGCTGAGGCAGGAGAATTGCTTGAACCTGGGAGGTGAAGGTTGCAGCAAGCCGAGATTGTGCCACCACACTCCAGCCTAGGTGACACGGCAAGACTCCATCTCAAAAAAAAAAAAAAAAAAAAAAAAATTGAGATATAATTCACATACTATAAAATTCACTCTTTAAAAGTGTCTGATTGAGTGGGGACTGTTTCTTAGTATATTTTCAATTTATGCAATTATCATCATTATCTAATTCCACAACATTTTTACCACCTCACAGAAAACTCGTCTTCATTAGCAGTCACTCCTGATTTTCCCCTCCCCTAAGACCCTGGAAACCACCAATCTTTCTGTCACTATGGATATGCCTCTTATGGACATTTCAAATAAATACAATCATACAATATGTGGCCTTATGTGTCTGGCTTCTTTTACTTAGTGTAATTTTTTCAAGGTTCATCCATATTGTGGCAAGTATCAATAATTCATTTTTAATGGTTAAATAATATCCCATTGTATGAAATTATCAAATTTTGTTTATACATTCATCAGTTTTTAGACACTGAATTGATTTGGGATGTTTCCACTTTTTGGCTAGTATGAATAGTGCTGCTATGAATATTGGTGCATAACTTTTTGTGTGAACAGGTCTTCAGTTCTCGAATACATACCTAGAAGTGGGTCTTATGGTAACTCTACGTTCAACTTTTTAAAGAAATGCCAAGCTCTTTTTCAAAATGGTTGCACCATTTTAGATTTCTGTCAGCAATGTATGAAGGGCTCCAATTTCTCCGCAACCTCCTCAACACTTATTTTCCATTTCTTTGATTATAGCTATTTTCGTGGGTGTGAATTGGTGTCTCGTTGTGGTTTTGATTTGCATTTTCCTAATGACTAATGATGCTGAATATCTTTTCATGTACTTATTGGGCATTCATATATCTTCTCTGAAGAAAATATCTGTTCAAATGCTTTGCTCATTTTAAAATTGGGTTGTCTTTTTATTGATGAATTTAGGACTTTTTAATTTAGTTCTTTCTGGATAAGAAATACTTATAAGATACAAGATTTACAAATATTTTCTCCATCTCTGTGGGCTGTTTTTTTAAATTTTCTTGGCAGTGTCCCTTGAAACACAAAACTTTAGTTTTGAAGTCCAATTTATCTATATATGTCTTTTGGTTGCTTGTGCCTTTCATGTTATAGGTAAGAAACCATTGTCAGTCAAAGGTCACAAAGATATACACCTATGTTTTCTTTAAGAGTTTTACAGTTCTGGTGCTTACATTTAGGTCTTTGATTGAGTTTTAGTTAATTATTGTGTATGGTATGAAATAGGTATCCAATTTCATTCTTTTACATATGAATATCCATTCTCTTCAGCATGACTTGTAGAAAAGAATATTTTTCCCCTTTGAATTGTCTTGGCAGCCTGCTGAAGGTCAATGTATTTTTAGACCCTTCACTCTATTCCATTTATCTATATATCTGTCCTTAAGCTAGAGGCATACTGTCTTGATTACTGTAGCTTTGTGATACACTTAAAATGAAGAAGTCCTTCAACTTTTTCTTTGTAAGATTGTTTTGGTTATTCGTGGTTCCTACATTTTCATATGAATTTTGGGATCAGCTTGTCAACTGATTCATGTCAGAAAAGTAGCTGGAATTTTGATAAGGACTGCCTTAAATCTATAGATTATTTGAGGGAGCACTGAATCTTAACAATATTAATTCTTCAAATCCATGAACATGGGATGTCTTTCCATTTATTTATGTATTTTAAAATTTTCTTCAATGAGATTTTACAGTTTTCAGAGTATAAGTTTTGCATTTCCTTGTTAAATTTACTAAGTATTTCATCTTTTTTTATTATTGTAAATAGAATTGTTTCCTTAATTACATTTTCAGTTTACTCATTGCTACTATATAGAAATACAGATTTTCATATATTAATCTTGTATCCTGTAACTTTGCTAAACTCATTTATTTGTTCTAACAGTTCTTTAGTGTATTCATAAGACTTCCCATAAACATGCTCCTATACACATGAACATATCATCTACAAATAAAAATAGTTTTACTACTTTCCAATTTGTATGCTTTTATTTTCTTGCTTAATTGCCCTGGCAAGAACCTTCAGTACAATATTGAGTACAAGTGACAGAGTGAACACTATTCTTTTGTTCCTGATATTAGAGGGAAAACATATTATCTTTCACCATTAAATCATAAAGTTGGCTGTGGGTATTCTACAGATTTATCAGGTTGAGGATGTTCTCTTCTATTCCCAGTTGTTGAATGTTTTTATTACAAAGGTATATTGAATTTTGTCAAGTTCTTTCTTCCTCATCTATTGCAATAACTGTGGTTTTTGTTCTTTAATCTGTTGATGTAGTTTAATACATTAATACAGACCATTAATTAATTTTTTTATGTTAAACGAATGGTACATTCCTAGGATAAATTTCAGTTGGTTATCGTCTTAGTTGGCTAGCCTGTTGTAACAAAATACCATAGATTGTGGCTTTAACAACAGAAATTAATTTTTTGACAGTTCTAGAGGTAGAAAGCCTGAGTTCAGGACTAGTTTCAAATGAGACCCAGAACAAGTGAAGTCTCTGCAATAAATCCAAGCTGCATGTACTCTGACACTTGGGCCACATGATCCAGCAGATCCATGGTGCTTGAAGCAGCAGTAAGGACACTTTTTGGAGAAGTTGGCAGGCCCCTATAGTTGACTCATGGCACAGACCATCAGGAATTTGGAGCAAAGTCCTGACATCTTCTGTGGATAACTAACTCTCCTTTGAGAATCAGCTCTTGTCCTGGTACTGGGCCTTAGTAGAGACTGAAGGCTTAACCATGGGCCATCCAGTTACCATGCAACCTGAACTGCCCACTGTGAACTGGGTGTTACCTGATCTACAATGCCATAAAGTTGAATATACACAGTAGCACTCCATCCTCACATCAAAGTGGTATACGTGAGACCACTCCTGAGAAGGCCCTAAAGGCCCAAGTAAGTTACATGAAGAAATGACCAAAAGGTCTATGGTTTTTACTCCTGCTACAGTGCCTTCATTCTCCCAGCCTGTAACTGTGGCCTAAGAGGAAGTTTCTGACAATCAGCTGAGAGAGGAAGAAAAGACTGAGGCCTAGTTTACTGATGGTTCTGCATTGTATGCAGGCACCACCTGAAAGTGGACAGCTGCAGCACTACATACACTAAAAGGCAGTGGTGAAGGAATTCATCCTGGAAATGCATCTGATTGTTCACTTTGAAGAGAGAAATGGCCAGTCATGTGATTACATACCATTTCATGGACTGTGGCCAATGGTTTAGCTGGATGTTCAGGGCCCTGGAAGGAACATGATTGGAAAATTGGTGACAAGGAAATCTGGGTAAGACACAAGCAGACAGACTTCTTCAAATGGGCAAAAAGATGTGGAGATATTTGTGTCGCATGTGGATGTTCACCAAAGGGTGGCTTCAGCAGAGGAGGATTTTAATAATCAATCAGATGGCTGACTTCAAGAATGAAGCCACAGACCCTTGGGGTGAGTGTTACAGTTGTTAAAGATGGTGTGTCCAGAGTTTGTTCCTTCAGATGTTCAGATGTGTCCAGTGTTTCTTCCTTTCAGTGGGTTTGTGGTCTCACTGACTTCAGGAGTGAAGCCACAGACCTTCGCAGTGAGTGTTACAGCTCTTAAAGGTGGCACATCTGGAGTTGTTTGTTCCTTCTGGTGGGTTTGTGGTCTCACTGACTTCAGGAGTGAAGCCACAGACCTTCGCAGTGAGTGTTACAGCTCTTAAAGGTGGCGCATCTGGAGTCATTTGTTCCTTCCAGTGGGTTCGTGGTCTCACTGGCTTCAGGAGTGAAGCTGCAGACCTTCACAGTGAGTGTTACAGCTCATAAAGGTAGTGCGGACCCAAAGAGTAAGCAGCAGCAAGACTTATTGCAAAGAGCAAAAGAACAAAGCTTCCACAGCGTGGAAGGCGACCCAAGCCGGTTGCAGCTACTGGCTCCGGTGGCCAGCTTTTGTTCCCTTATTTGGCCACGCCCACATCCTGCTGATTGGTCCATTTTACAGAGCACTGATTGGTCCGTTTTTACAGAGTGCTAATTGGTGCATTTACAAACTTTTAGCTAAACACAGAGCACTGATTGGTGCATTTTTACAGAGTGCTGATTGGTGCATTTACAAATCTTTAGCTAGACAGAAAGGTTCTCAAAGTTCCCACTCCACCCAGGAAGTTCAGCTGGCTTCATCTCTCACTGTGGGTACCAGTCAGCTTCTTTCCCCAGCTACCCTTTCATTGCCCAGGGAGCTCATGAACAAAGTAGCCATGGTCACAGGAATGGAGGTTGTATCTGGACTCAGCAACATGGACTTCACTTACAAAGCTAATCTGGTTATGGCCACTGATGAGTGCACAATCTGCCTGCAGCAGAGACCACCACTGTTTTCCCAATATGGCACTATTTCCTAGAGTGATTAGCCAACTACCTGGAGGCAGATTGATTACATTGGACCACATCCATCATGGAAAAGGCAGCATTTTTTCTTTACTGGAATAAACATTTACCCTGAATATGGATTTGCCTTCCTTGTACACAGGCTTCTGTCAAAACTACCATACATGGACTTACAGAATGCCTTATTCATTAGCATAGTGTTCCACACACTGCTTTGGATCAAGGAACTCATTTCATGGCAAAAGAAGTGCAGCAATGGGTTCATGATCATGGAATTCACTGGGCTTACCATGTTCCTTACCATCTGGAAGCAGCTAGTAGCTTGATAAAACAGTGGGATGGCCTTTGGAAGACTCAGATATAATACTAGCTAAGTGGCAATACCTTGAAGAGCTGGGGCAATGTTCTCTAGAAGACTCTATATGCTTTGAATTGGCATCAAATACATGGTGCTGTTTTCCCCATAGCCGGGTCTCATTGTTCTAGGAATCAAGAGATGGACATGGGAGTGGCACCACTCACTATTACCCCTAGTTGACTATTACCCCTCATGATGCACTAGTAAATTTTTGCTTCTTGTTCCCATGACCTTATGACTTGCTGGGCTAGATATCCTACTTTCAAAGGGAGCAAAGAAGAGACACAACAATAATATCATTGAATTGGAAATCTGGCCACTTTGGGTTCTTCATTCCTCTGAATCCATAGTTACAGAAGGGAGTTACTTGCTGGTTTGGGCAGTTGATTCTGACTACCAAGGGCAAATTTGACTACTACTCCACAATGGAGGTAAAGAGGAGTATGTCTGTAATACAGGACATCCCTTAGGGTGTTTCTTTGTATTACAATGGACTGTTAAAATTTAATTGTCAATCTAAGAATATTGGGAAGTGGGGCCATTAACAGGTAGTGAGGTTATGAGGCTTTGCCTTCATGAATGGATTATTATCTCAGGAGTGGGTTCCTGATAAAGGGATAAAGTTTGGCACTCATTTCTCTCTGTGTCTCATACACTCTCACACTCTCTCATCATGAAATTACTTCTCCCTGTTATGATGTAGTGCAAAGTCCCTTGCCAGATGCTGACATCATGTTCTTGGACTTCCCAGCCACCAGCACCATGAGCCAAATAAACCTTTTTTCTTTGTAAATTACCCAGTCTGTGGTATTCTATTATAGCAGTGGAAAATGGACTAGGACATAGTGCTGTGGTGTATATGCATGTTTAAATTTTAAAGAAACTGTGAAACTGCTTTTTAAAATACCATTTTACATTTCCACCAGCAGTATATGAGAGTTCCAGTTGCTCTTTATCCTCACCAAAATTTTGATATGAAGTCTTGAATTTTATTCACTCTAATGAATATCCACAGTAATATTACTATGGTTTTACCTGGCATTTCCCCTAGTGATTCATCAAGTTGAGCATCCTTTTATGTGCTTATTCCTATCTATATATCTTCTTTGATGAACTATTCATTCAAATCTTTTGCCTGTTTTAAAAAGTACGTTGTCATTAAATTGGAAGAATTTATGACATATTCTAGATATAGGCTGTTTGTCAGATATCGCCAATGTTTTCACTCAATCTGTGTCTTGCCTTTTCATTTTTGTAAGAATATTGATGGAAGGGCAAACCTTTAAAAAATGGTGTGTTAAATTCCATTTATATATTAAGATTTTATAGTTCTTGTTTTGCTATAGAATTTAAGAAATCTTTGCCAATCCAAAACTGTACTATATTTTCTCCTATGTTGTCTTACAGAAGTTTTATAATTTTGAGTTTTACAATTATAATTGATTTTGAGTTCATTTGTGTATGTAGTGTGAGTTAATGATAGAGTTTATGTTTTTCATTTGACTTATTGTTCAGCACAATTTGTTGAAAAGATTTTTCATTTATACTGAATTGCCTTGCTATCTTTGTTAAAAATTAATTGATTATATATGTGTGGATTTATTTCTAGAATATCTATTCTGTCCCATTGGTAAATATGTCTCTTTTATACCAATATCATAGTATTTTGAATATTGTATCTTTATAATAAGCCTCAAAATCATCTAGTATAAGTCTTCCAACATTGTTCTTCTTTTTCAAAGTTGTTTTGGCAATTCTGAGCACTTTGTATTTCTATATAAATTTTAGAATCAACTTGTCAATTTTTAGAACGAAGTTTGATAGGATTTTGACTAAGATTACATTGAAGCTATAGATGAATTTGAGAATAAATGAAATCTTAAAATCATTTTCCACTTCAGAAACGCAATGTTTCTCTCTTGTATTTAGTTTTTCCTCAACAATATTTTATAGTTTTCAAGTTCTGCATGCTTTTTTCAACTGTATTAGTCAATTTTCACACTGCTGTAAAGAATGACCCGAGATTGGGGTAATTTATTTTAAAAATGTTTAATGGACTCACAGTTCTGTATGACTGGGGAGGCCTCAGGAAACTTACAGTTATGGCAGAAGGTGAAGGGAAAGCAAGGCACATCTTACATGGCAGCAGGAGAGAAAGAGAGCTATGGAGGAAGTGATACATTTTCAGACTGTCGGATCTCATGAGAACTTACTCACTATCATGAGAACAGCATGGGGGAAACTGCCTCCATGATCCAATCACCTCCCACCAGGTCTCTACCTCAACACCTGGGGATTACAATTTGAGATGAGATTTGAGTGGGGACACAGAGCCAAGCCATATTATCAACTAATATATTATTGTAACAAACAACATCAAAATATTAACAGCTTAACAGAATTTTATTCTGCACTTACATAACTCCCAATTTAGTATTCTGGGATCCATCTAGTAATCCCAGGTCCCAAGGTGTTTCCATCTGGTGGCACCACCATCTTTCTGGGTTTCTGAGTCCTCCATTGTATCTTCTGTATCCACCCAGAAGGCAGGAGGAAGAACACTGGGGGATCCCTATGGGAAATTTTCATGAACCAGGACTGGACATATCATATATCACTTCTGCCCACATTCTATTGACCAGAAGCCAGTCACATGGCACCCACTTAACAATTGTAAGAGAGGCTGTGGAATGTATTCCAGCCATTGTGTGGACAGAGGAAAAGGAGGCAGGAACTATTTAGTACATAGTAGTCTCAGCCACACAGATACACAACTTAGAGAAAATCTCACACATACGAACAAAGAGATATAAAAGGATATTCAATACAGCATTGTCTGAAAATGCAAATGGCCAGAAAAACCTAAATATCTAATAGCACAAGTCTGAACTGAAAACAGACTTCTTAAGAAGTGCACACCATAAAGCAAAAACTTAGTGGATTTGATAGCATTAAAATACCAGTGAAAACGTTAAAAGAAGAATCAAAGACCAGGAAAAGATATTTATAACATCTAACCTTAAAAACATGCTTGAGAGTAAAAGAGGGCCCTTTTAATACTTAGGGTAGGACAATAGGCATAAATTTGCCATATAGTCACCTTATCTAAACCCAATAAGGTATTAATGACTAGAAAATTAACAGAACCCTACAAATCAATAAGATGTCTGGGCATGGTGGCTAATGCCTGTAATCCTAACACTTCAGGAGGCCAAGGCAGGAGTATTGCTTGAGCCCAGGAGTTTGAGACCAGCCTAGGTGACAGGGCGAGAACCTGTCTCTGTAAAAAAATAAAAAATTAGCTGAATGTGGTGGTGCACACATACTTGTGGTTCCAACTACTCAAGAGGCTGAGGTGAGAGGATTGCTTGAGCCTAGGAGGTTGAGGTTGTAATAAGCCATGTTCATACCACCATATCCCATCTTGGGCAAGAAAGCAAGTCTCTGTCTCCAAAAAAAATTTTTTTAAATAAAATTTAAAAATAAAATACAGGAAACCCAATAGGAAAGATTGGAGAGGAAAACTGAGTGACTAGTTAGTATTTGATAAACTGTTTAACAGAAACAACAGTTATAAAAATGCAAAACAGGAAATACTTTGCACCCATCAGATTTGCAAAAATCACAAGGTCAGATAATATTAAGTGGCCATTAGGATAGACTGACTATCCTCACCCTATGTATCTCTTAACCTATATCCTTTGTAATATTCTTTATAATAAACTGGTAAACTGCATAACTGTGATTCTCCTAGACAACGATGGTAATCATCTCCCTTCCTGGGGGCAGCTGCACACAAAGTCGGTATAAAGTGAGAAAAGTAATACCAATATGTTAAGAAAACTGTGAACAAATTGTCTTCAGTGAAGCAAGATGAAGAAAGAAAAAAAGTGGAAAATTAGAAGTTGCTCTCAGAGGCAGACCCAGCACAGGAGAGGTGTCACCTGTAATGGCTTTCCTTGTGACTGAGGGTCATGAGATGGGATGCTAAAACCAAGCAACATTGTGAAGCTATAGCTCATAAGAGGAGTTGATGACTTAGGGAGAGGCCAGGTTCCGGCTGAGCCATCCTGATAGCAATGGTAAAGAGTCTTGTGAAAATAGTGTATGATTTGGATGTAAACAAGCCTGTGTTCAAAACCCTCTTCTGTAAAGAGAAGAACACTGCACCCACCTCTCCCAGTCATTTGGGGGTTAAATCAAAAACCATGAAAAGTGTATTGTACAAGGTCATATGGAGTAACTGTGCAGAATGGCACTCTTGTCCAGCAAAAGAAGAAAGGCCAAGTTCAAGGCAGAAATAACCTGTTTGAAGGTAGTGATGTGCTGTTGAGACAAAGAGAACTATAGGGGCTGAGACTGGAGAGTGTAGAATTGGAGAGAGGTGAGCTGCAGTTAGCAGCCTCTAACCGAAGGTCATTCACCTATTCTGGGTCATGGGAGAAGTTGAGAATCTGCAGATGGCGAAACTAGAGAATTTCCAAAACAGACATGAAGAGCCTGAAACACACAGCTCGAATTCCCTTCAGGTCGTTTGCTGAATTGGGAGTGTATGAAGCTAAAAAAACAGAAGTAGAAAGCCTCTGATAATTGTCAGAGTTTTCAGCAGTTTTAGAAGATGAAAATAGGAATTCAAGACCTGCCAAAGAAGGGGCCCAGGTGAATACACTAGGCTAACAGTCAGGCCAAGGATGGATGGTGACCTGACCTCATTACCATATTGAAAATTGAATTGAGATGGATCATGACCAAAATGCAAAAGGTCAAACAATAAAACTTCTAAAAGAAAACAGGAAAAAAACTATTCGTGGTCTTGGTGTAAAATTTCTTTTTTTTCCTCCAAGTTTAAAAAATATAATACTCTACTTTGCTTTAAAAACATTTCAACTTTCTGAGAGAAATTAAAACTACGTATTAGGAGTAGGCTAGAGGTTGTCTGGGGAGAAGAGGTGGCTAAAACTGCACGGGGTGTGAATGGGAGCTTGTCATCCTGGGTAGTTGTCACCTAAGTGTGTTCACTTTGTGAAAACTCATCACACTCTATGCTGTTGTATGCTCACTCTATATACACTCTTTTGTATTTGTTATTTTACGCTTCAATAAAAACATTAATATGAAAAAAGTGTGCATTTACCACATGACCCAATCATTCCATTTCTGGATTTACAGGCATACCTTGGAGATATTGTGGGTTTGCTTCCAGGCTCCCACAATAAAGTGAATATTGCAATAAAAGAAGTCACTCAACTTTTTTTATTTCCCAGTGCATATAAAAGTTTTGTTTATACTCTACTGTAGTCTATGAAGTGTGTAATGTCATTATGTCTAGAAAACAAGGTACAGACTTTGTACAAAAATATTTTATTGCAAAAAATGCTAATAATAATCTCGACTTTAGCAAGTTATAATCTTTTTCATGGTAGGTCTTGCCTCGATGTCGATGGCTACAGACTGTTCAGGGTGGTGACCGCAGAATTGTAGGGTGGCTGCAGTCATTCCTTAAAATAAGACAACAATGAAGTTTGCTGCATGGATTGACTCTCAATTTCCTGAATGATTTCTCTGTAACATGAAATACTGTTTATTAGCATTTTACCTACAATACTTTTAAAATTGAAGTCAGTCTTCTCATATCTTGTCACTGCTTTATGAACTAAGTTTATGAGATATTCTAGATCCTTTGTTGTCATTTCAACAATGTTCACAGCATCTTCATCAGGAATAGATTCCACCTCAAGAAACTACTCTTTGTTCATTAAAGTTTTATCATGAGATTGTAGTAATTCAGTTACATTTTCCAGTTCCACTTCTTTTTTTTTTTTTTTTTGAGACGAAGCTTCACTCTTGTTGCCCAAGCTGGAGTGCAATGGCGTGATCTCAGCTCACTGCAAACCTCTGCCTCCCAGGTTCGAGTGATTCTCCTGCCTCAGCCTCCTGGGTAGCTGAGATTACAGGTGCCCGCCATCACACCCAGCTAATTTTTGCATTTTTAGTAGAGATGGGGTTTCACTATGTTGGTCAGATTGGTCTCAAACTCCTGATCTCAGGTGATCCATCTGCCTCGGCCTCCCAAAGTCCTGGGATTACAGGAGTGAGCCACCGTGCCTGACCTCCACTTCTAATTTGAGCTCTCTTGCTGTTTCCATATTTGCAGTTACTTCCTCCACTGACATCTTGAATTCCTCAAAGTTATCCATGAGGGTCGGAATCAACTTCTTCCAAATTCTTGTTAATGTTGATATTTTGACTTTCTCATGAATCATGAATGTTCTCAATAACATCTAGAATGGTGAATTCCTTCCAGAATGGTTTCAATTTACTTTTCCCAGATGCAGCAGATGAATCACTATCTATGGCAGCTATAGCTTTAGGAAATGTATTCCTTAAAGAATAAGACTTGGAAGTTGAAATTACTCCTGGATGCATGGGCTGGAGAATGAATGCTGTGATGAAAAAAACATTAATCTCCTTGTACATCTCCATCAGAGCTCTCAGACGACCAGGTACACTGTCAATGAGTAGTAATCTATGGAAAGTAATATTTTTTTCTGAAGAGTAGGTCTTAACAGTGGGCTTAAAATATTCAGTAAACCATAGTACTAACAGATGTGCTGTCAGCCAGGCTTTGTTCTTCCATTTGTTGAACAGAAGCAGAGTAGATTTAGCATAATGCTTAAGAGCCCTAGGATTTTTTGAATGGTATACGGGCATTGGGTTCAACTTAAAGTCACTAGCTTCATTTGTCCCTAAAAAGTGAGTCAGCCTGTTGTTTGAATCTTTGAAGACAGACATTTAACTTCTCCACTCTAGGGGAGTGGTGGCTGGTTTGATTTTCTATGCAGACCACTCAAACTTTCTCCATATCAGCAATAAAACTGTTGCTCTTTCTTATTCTTCATGTGTTCACTGAAGTAGCACTTTTCATTTCCTTGAAGAATTTTTTCCTTTGAATTCACAACTAACTGTTTGGCTAACTGCTGAGCTATCTGTTTGGTGCAAGAGGCCTAGTTTTGGCTTATTTCAGCTTTCAACGTACCTTCCTCATTAAGCTTATTCATTTCTAGCTTTTGATTTAAAGTGAGAGGTGTGTAACTCTTCCTTTCACTTGAAGAGTGAGATACCATTGTAGGGTTATAAACTGACTTAATTTCAATATTATTGTGTCTCAGGTAATAGGGAGGCCTGAGGGGAGCTGTGAGAGTTGAGGGGACATCCAGTTGGTGAAGTAAGCGTATTTATAGATTAAGTTTGCTGCCTTCTATGGGCACAGTTCATGGCACCAAAACAATTACAATGGCAACATCAAAGATTACTGATCACAGATCACTACAACAGGTATAATAATAATGAAAACATCTAATATATTGCAAGAATTACGAAACTGTGACACAGAGATGCAAAGTGAGTACATGCTGTTGAAAAAATGGCACTGATAGACTTACTTGACACGGGGTCGCCACAATATTGTGTTGAGAAAAACACAGTATCTGCAAAGTACAATAAAGTGACATTCAATAAAATGAGACATACCCATATGCTGTAAAGAGATATATATGAGAATATGTCACTGTAGCAAGAGTTGGAGGCAACCTAAGTGCTCACTACTAAAGGAATAGAGAAATCAAATATGATGGCTACACTTTGTGGAGTACCATGAAGCAGTTAGAAGCAATGACTTACTGGATGAACATGCATATCAGGGAAGATCTTAAAAATGGAATGATGATTTTTAAAAATAAAGTTACAGAATGAAATTGATAGCACCCCATTTATTGCCTATTTAAAACACATACATGGCTGGGTGCAATAGCTCACACCTGTAATCCCAGCACTTTGGGAGACTGAGGTTGGAGGATTGCTTGAGTCCAGGAGTTCGAGAACTGCCTGGGCAACATAGCAAGGCCCTGCCTCTACAAAAATTAGCTGGGCATTGTGGTACCTGCCTGTAGTTCCAGCTGATTTGGAGGCTGTGGTGGGAGGATTGCTTGAGCTCGGTAGCTAGAGGTTGCAGTGAGCTGAGATTGTGTCACTGCACTCCAACCTGGGGGACAGAACACTCTGTCTCTAAAAACAGAAATAAAAATAAAAACATGGGTCCCGTCCATGCGGGGTCAGGGCCTGCGGCACGCACAGGAAGCAGCACAGCTCTGCACAGGAGGTGATGGCACCACTGACCATCCAGGTCCCTGCAGAATGGTGTCAGAAAAACGTTTTGCCCCTTCAAGACTCAGGAGGATGAAAGTAATCACTTGTGAAATAGCCTGGCATGACAAAAGCCTGTGTACAACCTCGACTTCCAGCATGGGACTGCTGGGAGGACGCACAGACTGGTGTCTGCAGGCGTGCACTCTGCTGTCAGGATCTGGAAGGTAGAAAAGGGACCAGATGGAAATGCCATTGTGGAATTTTTGTCCAATCTTGCTCATCATACCAAAGCCATCAATGTCCTGCACTTTTCTCCAACTAGGGAAATTTTAGCATTGGGAGGAGATGATGCTGTCATCCAGTTGTAGAAGGTGAATGATAACAAGGAGCTGGAGCAGATCGCTTTTCAGGATGAGGACCAGGCCCAGCTGAACAAGAAAAACTGGACGATTGTGAAGACTCTACGGGGCCACTTAGAAGATGTGTATGATATTTGCTGGGCAACTCATTGGAATTTAATGGCTTCTGCCTCTGTGGATAACACAGCCATCATATGGGATGTCAATAAAGGACAAAAAATATCGATTAACATAACATAAAAGTTACGTCCAAGGAGTAAACTGGGACCATTTAAGTCAATATGTTGCTACTCTGAGCTGTGACAGGGTGCTGTGGGTATACAGTATACAGAAGATGTGTGTGGCTTTTAATGTTTCGAAGATACTATCTGGAATAGGGGCTGAAGGAGAGGCAAGAAGCTACTGGATGTTTCACGATGACAGCATGAAGTTGTTCTTCCGTAAACTGAGTTTCACTCCCGATGGGTCTTTGCTTCTCACACCAGTTGGATGTGTGGAATCTGGTAAAAATGTAATGAACACCACTTACATTTTCTCCAGGAAGAATCTTAAAAGGGCCATCGCTCATCTTTTCTGGGTCCTGGAAAAGCCACTCGTTGTTGGCAGCTGTCTGGTCTACTTTGAACTGAGGCCGGTGGTGGAAACAGGTGTGGAGCTGATGAGTCTGCCCTACTGCCTGGTATTTGCTGTGGCTTAGGAGGACTCTGTGCTTCTGGACACCCAGGAGTCCTTCCCTTTTGGTTACATGTCTAATATACATTACCACACCTCCAGTGACATTTCATGGTCTAGCGATGGTGCCTTCCTGGCCATTTCTTCCACAGACAGTTACTGCTCATTTGTAACATTTGAGAAAGGCGAACTTGGAATTCTTTTAAAAGAGAAGTCAGTTTTGAGCATGAGAACTCCTGACATGCAAAGAAAACCAAGAGTCAGACACACCGAGGGTCTTTGTCAGGATCCAGACCAGTAGAGGGAACGACTGCCAGCAGAACCCAAGATCCCAGCAACCCCTGCTCGACCCCACCTCAGGCCAGACAGGCCCCAGCCCCAACAGCCATCAGGGACTCTCTCTCTATCATTCTGCTGTCAAAAGCTCCTTGCTGAGGCCTTCGGAGGAGAAGATCCTGCCGCCCAGTAGTTAAAACACAAAAGCCCACCCATCCCGGAGGGTCACTCTGAACACATTGCAAGCCTGGAGCAAGACAACACCCTGGAGAATAAACTTAATACCCTTAAAGACAGACACTCCACCAAAGTCTGTACCAATCAATGTAATTTCCACCCCTTCTGCAGAAGAATTTGGTAAGAGACGCTCAGGGCAGTCCCTCAGAGCTAAAGCAGCCCAGACGCAATGAAAACAAAGGGGGCACTGAAAGTCTGGACCCTTGATGGGACCTTGGCTTCTGCTTAAAGCCTTCTAAGCCTCTCATGTGTGCAATGAGGTAGTGAAGCTGGAGATGCCTGAGACCAGTCTCTTCCACGGAGCGGGACAGATGCTGTAAATGGATTTCCGTAACAGAAGTGATGTGTACTGATTTTTCTCCAGAAATATGGATGCTGTCTTATTCAGTATCCATTTTTAACTTGGGGATGTGAACATTTTCACATACTGAATCCTCTTTTTCATGAGTCTCTGAAACTGGAGCAGTTTAACATTATCCAGTGTGAAAATCAACGCGTCCTCCCTGACATCCTTGTGAAAGTATAGACACTTCATGGAGGGACCCCTTTTAAAGTTAGAATTAGGAAGATGAGAAAGTAATTTGCGATTTTACTCTGTTGAATTTTAGAGTATTTGAAGTAATTGTTAGATTTTGCTTCTAAGGAGTTGATTGATTAAACTTTGGAAGGTTAAAAAATAAAATAAATAAACACACATACATTGTAGAGTTCTCTAGAGGGACAGAACTAATAGGATAGACAGATATCAAAGGGAGTTTATTAAGTATTAACTCACATGATCAGAAGGTCTCACAATAGGCCATCTGCAAGCTGAGGAGCAAGGAAGAAAGTCTGAGTCCCAAAACCGAACAACATGGAGTCTGATGTTCAAGAGCAGGAAGCATCCAGTATGGGAGAAAGGTGTAGACTGGGAGGCTAGGCCAGTCTAGTCTTTTCACGTTTTTCTGCCTGCTTTATATTCTAGCCATGTTGGCAGCTGATTTGATGGTGTTCATCCAGATTAAGGGTGGGTCTACCTTTCCCAGCCCACTGACTCAAATGTTAATCTCCTTTGGCAACACCCTCGCAGACACACCCAGGATCAATACTTTGGATCCTTGAATCCAATCAGGTTGATACTCAGTATTAACATATACGTATACGGAAAGAAGCGGTTTGCTGCTATAAACTCTGTGAGACAGCCAAAAAATTGTGAGTTCCCCAAGTGTGAGAAGGGAAAAGTCTGCCTCTGAACACACATCCCCACTGGGGAACCTGCAAATCCAGATCACGAGAATTATAGGTAAGGATTTAACCTTACCTATAATTGAAATGGATTTTGAGTTGGGCAAAATATAAAAGTAGAAGCAGCAGCAGGATAAGTCCTGTAGGCACTGCTGGTCCCCAGCTCGAGCCCAGGGAAACCATTCCTGGCTTTATCTCACAGCAGTCCTTGGGGATAGCAACAGCCAGTGGAATTGGGGAGGGGCCACAGGGTGAAGGAAGATTCTAGCTGAACTTTGTAATAATTTTGACTGAGCTTGAATTTACCTAAGCAGATCAAGGGCAGGGGTACTGCAAATGGAAAGTGCAGATACAAGTGCAGAAGCCACAGTGCATGGTGCAGGCAGGCATGCAGGAAGGGGCAAGGCCTGAGACTATTTGCTTTCTCAGCGGGGAGGCTTGTAGCCTGGGGCAAGATCTCACCCTTGATGACCCACTGCCTGGATATAAACTTTGGGATGTTGGTGCGGTATGGCGGGAGTGAGACTGGCCTTTGCTGGCTGTGTGGGAGCTAGGTGAGGCCTGTCACTGCTGGTTTCCCCCCACTTCCCTGGTGACCTGGAAGATGCAGCAGAGGAAACCACAATCCCACTATGAACATAACTCTATTGGCTAGAGAAACACCTCCCATCCTTGGCCACAAACAGTGACTGTGGCAAGCCCTGCCCAAGGAGATTCTGAATTCAGACCCACCTAACCCTGACCCAGTCTGATGGTTTTTCTCTACCCACCCTAGTAGCTGAAGACAAAAGACATAAAGTCTTGGGAGCTCTATGGCCCCATCCATTGCCTGCAAAACCTGAGTGCTTCTTCTGGCCAAGGTAGGGCAAGCTTATATCAGCCTTCAACTACTCCAGCTAGTGCTCTCTTGAAAGTGCCACCTCCTGGCTGGAGGCCAACCACCTCAAGCCGTTACAGCAATTCATAACAGAACAATCCTGCTCCAAATAAGGAGAAAACAACAGCTAATTCCACTGCTTGCAACACCCTGGCTAACCAGAGGTCTTGAGTCTGTCCACATGACAACTTCATTGCTAGCATAACCAGCATTCAAGAAAACCAGTGCAATAAACAAAACTACAATCAAGGACTCCTACAGAGTTTACTTTACTTTCCTGCCACCTCCACTGGAGCAGGTGCTGGTATCCATGGCTGGGAGATCTGAAGACAGATCACATCACTGGATTCTTTGCAGACATTCCCCTGCACCAGCCCAGGACCTGATAGCCCAGCTGGGTGGAAATAGCAATCGCTGCAGTCTGGCTCTCAGGAGGCCCCATCCCCAGGGGAAGTGGGAGAGTAGCACAAAAGTGATCACCTCGTGGGATGAAAGAATCTGAATAGCCCTTGAGTTCCAAATCTTTCTACTAAAACAGTCTACCCAAATGAGAAGGAACCAGAAAAGTATTTATGGTAACATGACAAAACATGGTTCTATAGTACCCCCAAAAGATCATACTAGCTCCCTGGCAATGGATATAAACCAAGAAGAAATCTCTGAATTGCCAGACAAACTTTAATTCAGAAGGTTGATTATTAAGCTACTCAAGGAGGTGCCAGAGAAAGGTAAAAACCAACTTAAAGAAATTTAGAAAACGTTACAGGATATGGTGAATCCATATCCTGAGAAATATGTATCATAAAGAAAAGACAATCATACCTGCTGGAAATAAAAGACACACTTAAAGAAATGCAAAATATACTGGAAAGTTTCAATAATAGAATCACACAAGTAAAAGAAAGAAATTCAGAGCTCAAAGACAAGGCTTTCAAATTAACCCCATCTGACAAAGACAAAGAGTAAAGAATAAAAAATAAATAAATAAACAAAGCCTCCAAGAAATTTGGG
This sequence comes from Colobus angolensis palliatus, assembly GCF_000951035.1. Taxonomy (NCBI): domain Eukaryota; kingdom Metazoa; phylum Chordata; class Mammalia; order Primates; family Cercopithecidae; genus Colobus; species Colobus angolensis. The sequence continues at coordinate 10,794,754 of NW_012116821.1, read as the reverse complement.
ATTATGTTACATAACCAAACCTAAGAATGATTGGTGTTCCTGAGGAAGAAGAGAAATTTAAAAGTTCGGAAAACTTATTTGCAGCAATAATCAAGGAAAACTTCCCTGGTCTTGCTACACATCCAGACATCCAAATATAAGAAGCTTAAAGAACACCTGGGAAATTCATCACAAAAAGATCATCACCTAGGCACATAGTCATCAGGTTATCTAAAGTCAAGACAAAGGAAAGAATCTGAAGAGCTGTGAGGCAAAAGCATCAGGTAACCTATAAAAGAAAATCTATCAGATTAACAGCAGATTTCTCAGCAGAAACCCTACAAGCCAGAAGGGATTAGGGTCCTATCTTTAGCCTCCTTAAATGAAATAATTATCAGCCAATAATTTTGTATCCAGTAAAACTAAACTTCATAAATGAAAGGGTGATACAGTCTTCTTTAGACAAACAAATGCTGAGAGAATTTGCCCTTATCAAGCCAGCACTACAAGAAATGCAAAAAGGAGTTTTAAATCTTGAAACAAAACCTCAACATACACCAAAATAGAACCTTCTTGAAGCATAAATGTCACAGGGCCTATAAAACAATAACAAAAGTGGGGGATGGGGGAAACCAGTATTCAGGCAACAACGAGCATGATGAATAGAATAGTACCTCACATCTCCATTTACATTGAATGTAAATTGCCTAAATGCCCCACTTAAAACATACAGAATGGCAGAATGCATAAAAGTCCACCAACCAAGTATCTGTTGTCTTCAAGAGATTCACCTAACAAATAAGGACTCACATAAACGTAAGGTAAAGGGGTGAAAAGATACATTCTATGCAAATGGAAACCAAAAGCAAGCAGGGGTGGCTATTCTTGTATCAGACAAAACAGATTTTAAAGCAGCAACAGTTAAAAAAGACAAAGAGGGACATTAAATAATGATAAAAGGATTAGTCCAACAGGAAGATATCACAATCCTAAATACATATGCACCTAACACCAGAGCTCTCAAATTTATAAAGCAATTACCACTACACCTAAGAAATAAGATAGATGGCAACACAATAATAGTGGGGTACTTCAATACTCCACTGACAGCACTAGACAGGTCATCAAAACAGAAAGTCAACAAAGAAACAATTGACTTAAACTATACCCTAGAACAGATTAGCTTAACAATTATTTACAGAACATTTTACTCAACAACTGCAGAATATATATTCTTTTCATCAGCACATGGAACATTCTCCAAGATGGACCATATGATAGGCTGCAAAACAAGTCTCAATAAATTTAAGAAAATTGAAATTAATCAAGTAGTCTCTTAGACTACAGGGGAATAAAATTGGAAATTAACTCCAAAAGGAACCCTCAAAACTACAGAAATACATGGAAATTAAATAATCTACTCCTGAATGATCTTTGGTTCAACAATGAAATCAAGATGGAAATCAAAAAATTCTTGGAAATGAATGATAATAGTGAAATCTCTGGGATACAGCAAAAGTGCTGTTAAGAGGAAAGTTCATAGCATTTAGTGCCTACATCAAAGAATCTCAAAGAGCACAAATAGACAATCTAAGCTCACAAGGAACCAGAGAAACCAGGACAAACCAAACTCAAACACAGAAGAAGAAAAGAAAAAACAAAGATAAGAGCAAAACTAAATGAAATTGAAACAAAAAAATACAAAAGATAAATGAAGTGAAAATCTGGTTGTTTGAAAAGATAAGCAAAATTGATAGACCATTAGCAAGATTAACCAATAAAAGAAGAGAGAAGATCCAAATAAGCTCAATTAGAAACGAAGTGGGAGATATTACAACTGATACCACAGAAATATAAAACATCATTCAAGGCTACTATGAACATCTTCATGCACACAAACTAGAAAACCTAGAGGAAATAGATAAATTCCTGGAAATATACAACCTTCCTACATTAAACCAGGAAGAGACAGAAATTCTGAACACACCAATAACAAGAGACTGAAAGAGTAATGAAAAAATTGCCAGCCAAAAAAAGGTCCAGCACCACATGAATTCACAGCTGAATTCTATCAGACACTCAAAGAAGAATCGGTACCAATTCTACCAAAACTATTCCAAAAGACAGAGCAAAAGGGAATCCCCCCAAATCATTCTATGAAGCCAGTACTACCCTGATACAAAAAGAGGAAGTCAGATTGTCACTGTTCACTGATGATATAATTTATACCTAAAAACCCTAAAGACTCATCCAAAAAGCTCCTAGATCTGATAAATGAATTCAGTAAAGTTTCAGCATACAAAATTAACGTACACAAACCAGTAGCACTGCTATACACAAACAGTGACCAAGCTGAGAATCAAGTCAAGAACTCAACCCCTTTTACAACAGCTGCAATACAATACAACACAATACAACACAATACAATACAATACAATACAATACAATACAATACAATACAATACAATGCAATACAATACTTAACAATATACCTAACCAAGGAGGTGAAAAATCTCTGCAAGGAAAACTACAAAACACTGCTGAAAGAAATCACAGGCAACACAAATGGAAACACATCCCATGATCATGGATAGGTAGAATCAATATTGTGAAAATGACCATACTCCCAAAACCAATCTATAAATTCAATGCAATTCTCATCAAAATACCATTATCATTCTTACAGAACCAGAAAAAACAATGCTACAATTCAATATGGAACCAAAAAAGAGGCTGCATAGCCAAAGCAAGACTATGCAAAAAGAACAAATCTGGAGGCATCGTATTACCTGACTTCAAACTATACTACAAGGCTGTAGTTAACAAAACAGCATGGTAGTGGTATAAAAATAGGCATGTAGAGCAATGGAACAGAATAGAGAACCCAGAAATAAAGTCAAATACTTATAGCCAATTGATTTTCGACAAAGCAAACAAAAACATAAAGTGGGAAAAGGATACCCTATTCAACAAATGGCGCTGGGGTAACTGACAAACCACATGTAGGAGAATGAAATTGGATCTGGTCTCTCACTTTATACAAAAATCAACCTAAGATGGATCAAAGACTTAAATCTAAGACCTGAAATCCTAAAAATTCTAGAAGATAACATTGGAAAAACTCTTGTAGACATTGGCTTGGGCAAAGAGTTAATGACCAAGAACCCAAAAGCAAATTTAACAAAAACAAAGATAAATAGATGGGACTTAATTAAACTAAAAAGCCTCTGCACAGCAAAAGAAATAATCAGCCTAGTAAACAGACAACCCACAGAGTGGGAGAAAATATTCACAAACTATGCATCTGACAAAGGACTAATTTCCAGAATCTACAAGGAACTCAAACAAATCAGGAAGAAAAAACAAATAATCCTGTCAAAAAGTGGGCTAAGGATATGAATAAAAAATTTCCAAAGAAGATACACAAGTGACCAACAAATGTATGAAAAAATGGTCAACATCACTAATGGTCAGGGAAATGCAAATCAAAACCACAATGTGATACCACCTTACTCCTGCAAGAATGGCCATAATTAAAAAATAAAAAAAAATAGATGTTGGAGTGAATGTGGTGAAAAGGTACACTTTTACACCGCTGGTGGAAATGTAAACTAGTACAACCACTATGGAAAACAGTACGGAAATTCCTTAAAGAACTAAAGGTAGAACTACTATTTGATCAGAAATCTCACTACTGTGTATGTACCCAGAGGAAAAGAAGTCGTTATATGAAAAAGACACTTGCACATGTATGTTTATAGCAACATGATTTGCAATTGCAAAAATATGAAATTGAAAGAAATCAGGCACATTTCTCAGTCCTGGGCCCAGCAAATACATTCAGCTTGACATCATATATCTCTCAATTTCCTGGGCCCAGTGCAAACACGGCCCAGTGCAAATACAGACACCATATATCTCTCAATTTCCTGGGCCCAGTGCAAACACGGCCCAGTGCAAATACATTCCTCCATATATCTCAGCTTGGGAAATCCTGGGAAATCCCCAATAAGGGTGCTGCCGTTTGTAGTTTTACTAAAAGCACGGAAACCAATAGATAACTGCTAAATGTATAAACTTAATATGTTAACCAATTGTAATGCTTAACCTAAAGAATTCCCTTGTTCCCTGTTCCTCTGTAACCTTACAAGTCCTATTTTCATCGGGCTATAAAAAGCCAGCACGTGCATTGTTCGGGGCCCTCTTGTATGTTGTGAAACGGAGGGACCAAGTTCGAACTTGCATTAAAGATCCTTGCTGCTTGGCTTTGACTCTGGACTCTGGTGGTCTTCTTCGGGGAATAAACGGTCTGGGCATAACATTTGGGGGCTTGTCCGGGATTTCCCCAAGCCCACCAGACCCCTGGTCAACGGATCTACTAGGATCGATCTGCTGATAGGTGAGCCGGCTTGTCTCTGTTTGTCTGTCTGTGTCCGTTCTGAATCCGAGGCTCTCTGAGTCC
>NW_012116821.1:10728244-10785675 GCF_000951035.1 Colobus angolensis palliatus | reverse complement strand
CATATATCTCTCAATTTCCTGGGCCCAGTGCAAACACGGCCCAGTGCAAATACATTCCTCCATATATCTCAGCTTGGGAAATCCTGGGAAATCCCTGATAAGGGCGTCGCCGTTTGTAGTTTTACTAAAAGCACGGAAACCAATAGATAACTGCTAAATGTATAAACTTAATATGTTAACCAATTGTAATGCTTAACCTAAAGAATTCCCTTGTTCCCTGTTCCTCTGTAACCTTACAAGTCCTATTTTCATCGGGCTATAAAAAGCCAGCGCGTGCATTGTTCAGGGCCCTCTTGTATGTTGTGAAATGGAGGGACCAAGTTCGAACTTGCATTAAAGATCCTTGCCGCTTGGCTTTGACTCTGGACTCTGGTGGTCTTCTTCGGGGAATAAACGGTCTGGGTATAACAAAATCAGCTTAAATGCCCAACAATCAACAAGTTGATAAAGAAAATGTGATATATAGAGAGAATAAATATACATATAATGTGAGAATATATATATATATATATTCACACATACACACACACATTATATATATATATTTTCACACACACACATATATATACCATGGAATGTTACACAGACATAAAAAAGAATGAAATAATGGCATTTACAGCAACCTGGATGGTGTTGGACACCATTATTCTAAGTGAAGTAACTCAGGAATAGAAAACCAAACATCATATGTTCTCACTCATAAATGGGAGCTAAGCTATGATGATGCAAAGGCATACGTATGATACAATGGACTCTAGAGACTCAGTGGGGAAGTGTAGGAGGGGGCTGAGGGATAAAAGACTACAAATTGGGTATAGTATACACTGCTTGGGTGATGGGTAAACCAAAATCTTACAAATCACCACTGAAGAACTTATCCATGTTAAACAAACACCATCTGTTCTCCAAAAGCTATTGAAATAATTTTTTAAAAACACATACATACACAAAATATTCTTAAAATTTGTATACATATTAGAAGACATATTAAGTACTCTAGAGTGACTGCTCATGGAGGGGAAAAAGAAAAATATATCATGACTTATAGAGGCCTTGATTGGACCGATGATGTTAATGAGGCTTGAACTGATGAGATGATTAGTTCAAAACTTCTACCTAAAGCTCCCTGCACAAAAAATTCTAAATAAACCGAAGGGAGTAGGATGCATGAAGTTAGGACAGACAGTCAGGCTGGCTAGAAGACAGAGGAAAAAAAATGTGTATGAATTGCTCACGTTTGAGTTAACTCTCCTAAGTTGAGATAGCCTGGGAACTGAAGAAGAAAACCAACAGAACAGTGTTCTCTGACGCCATTGGTTTCTCAGGGTGTGAGAAGCTTTGTGAGGGTTTTGGGTGAGCTTTCCTTTTTATTGAGAAACACACGAGTGGTTTGAAAGGCTAAGCATGGTTTGCCACAATGCCCTATATTGTAATTAAACCATTGAGTTAGAAGCCTGTTTGCTCTGTTTAATGTGCTTTGTGAAACAGGATGTTTTGCCTTTTGTTGTTGCTGGATCTTTCTGACAAGCAATTGAGAGAGGGGGAAGTCTCTGTGCATCTTCCTGCTCTACACTTAGGTAACTGGTGTGCACACTGTCAGTTAAAAAGCATGGCTTTGCCATGACTATTTGATTTTAGTTACAAGTGTTGGCAGGAGATGCTGAAGGAGACAGGAGGTATTTAGGAACGGTGGCCCTTTTGAGATACAAAATTATAAAGCAGCCACAGAAATGAGTCAGCCCATTAAGCTGAGCCATAACCACAGCTAGCCAGAGTGCTCAGGCTTCTTTAGTCATGAAATTCACATGGCCCTTCAAATGCTCCATCCCTCTAAATCCTCACAACACCCAGAGCATATTCCTTCCACAACGGCTCCTAAATGAACTTTGTTAATTAACTGCTAAACTCACACACAAGCACACAAATCTGAATCTCATGTCTATGCAAAGGTGAGAATGTTCTTGGAGTTCTAAAATTGCTGAGAAGAGTTAGTTATACATTTCCTTGGAGAGAAAATAGCTCATGGAAAACAGCACCAGACGAGTACTTTGAATGATGCAAACTACCTCAAAAGTGATAGATAACAGGATAAAACCCAGGGAATTAAGTTTATAGAAACTAATTAAATTATAATTTAGAGGGAATAGAAGAAAACTCATGAATGGCAAAAGAAAATTCCATTATCAGCTGATATACAATTAAATGATTTAATATGTGAAATATACAGACTTAAGCAACTGGAATTTAAACTTTTAACTATGTTTTAAAATGCTCCCTGGCCCTATTTGCTCCTCTATGTACTGCATATTTATCTGTTCTCTCTTATAGTAAAAATCCTCCAAAAAATGGTCTATACTCACTATCTTGACATGCTCATTTCCCATTCTCTTGAAAACACTCACATCAAACTTTTGTTCTCACTACTCCATGAAATTGCCCTTAGCAAGGTCATTAATGAATGAGCTCCATGTTGCCAAATTAAACGCTGAACTCCAAGTCCTCTTCTTCACTGACTTCTCAGCAGCATTTGTTTGCTCCTTTTCTTAAAACTGCTTTTAACTATTTTTTTTAATGTCTGCTTTGAAATACTTTTAGACTCACAGAAGTTGCAAATATAGTTCAGAGGGCTCCTATGTACGTTCACATAGCTTCATCTAATAATACCATCTTTTATAACCATAGTGCAATTACACACTTTTCAACTCTTCAGACTTTTAAAAACTGCTCTGATCTTCTTAAAAAATTTTTCTCCTTTAGTTTCTCTGGTGCCATCCTCCTGGTTTTCTTCCTCTCCTGTCTTTGATGTGGGACTCACCTCTTCTCCCTAACTCTAAGTGTTGTCATATCTCAGGATTCAATCCTTGTACGTTATCTTCTTTTATCTAAGCTCACATCTCACATGACCTTGTCTAAGCCCATGGCTTTAGATAGCCTGTAAATGAATAAATTCCCAGATTATTATCTCCAGCCTTGAACCCTCCACTGAATTCCTTGACATCAAATTGTCTACTCAACCTCTCCTGCTTGGTATCTAATAGGTATCTCACTTTAACATGTCATAACTGAACTCGTTCAAGCCCTGTCATCCAACCCCTTCTTCCATCTTCTGCTTCTCAGTGAATGGTTCCCAAATTCAACTATGCACTTAGGCTGAAAACTGGAATTGTCCTAGACCATTCTCTTTCTCTCATACATTTAATCCAACAGCATATCCTATTGGCTGTAATCTTCAAAACATGACCTGTGTCTGAACAATGGTCACCACCTCTTATCTCTACCATTCTTGGAATGTGAATTATGTCATGTCACTCTTCTGCTCAGAACCTCTCAGTGTCTTTTTATAGATATAAATCCATTATCTCCATAGAATAAAATTCACAGCACTTGTCATGGCCTGCAAGATCTTATATGACCCATGACCTTCTTATATGTCCTTCTTCAACCTCTTCAACTCTCTGATGGCACTTGCTCTTAGCCTGTTCAGCCTACTGGCTATACCCAGAGTATCTAGTATGTTCCCACATACTAGGATTTGAATTTACGGTTGCCTCTGCCAGGAACACACTTTCCCAGCTATTCTCATTTAAGACGTTGCTCATTCCCTCAGAGAAATGTTCTCTGACCATGTTATCTGAGACAAAACCCTTCTCCCATAGCTCTGTTTCTATCCAGGCTTATTATTCTTAGTACAAAGCTGACATCAGATGGTTGGCTGGCTGGCTCCTTGTTCTATCTCTCACAATGGAATATAAATTTCATGTGAACAAGGGCTTTATCTAATTTGGCCCCACAACATTACAACAGTAGGCCCTCAATGAATATTTGTTGAACAAATAAAGAAGCAAAGGAGCAATAAAGGACTGTATACAAAAATGCTCTCAGAGAACAGAAAATATTTAGACTGGGAATGATGAACTTTGAAATCCATGTTAAAAATATAAGATTTTTTTGCAAAGACTAGTTGAAATTTATGTCACTTATGATGAAACGGTTTTGCTTTTGGCCATCTCAATCTTATTGCATAATAAGAACCATTATTTATAAATACCCTGAATCATGGGCAATTATAAGTATGTCAATGTTGATTATTTCAAATGTAAAACCATTTTCACTGGTTTACCTCTAATGACTTTCATATAACTTGAAGTGATACATGAGTTCTACTAGTTCCCTGCTATGTAAAGAAATATGGTGCATGGTTTAATCTCTGTCCACATGGCCCCGCCTCCTGGGTCATCACTCTAACAATAAACAGACTCACTTGAGCAATAAGTGTGTGAGGGTTTTAAATTATATCCTTTGTTTAGCTTAATGATGCTATAAATACTTTCTTCTTTAATCTCTAAAGAAGATAATGTATACATGAATTACATGTATAGACCCCATTCTTATTACTGTCTTTCTCATTCTCCCTGAAGGAATGTTCTATCCTTATATAATTCCTAAAGATAAAAAGAATGGTAGGTATATCCAAAAACAAAATATGATCTCCTACTCCTTTTCATTTTCACTTTGAAAATTATCACGTTCTATTACAACCTCTAAGAAAGTGAGTCTAAATTATAATGGCAATTTTGGCCTAACGTTCCAGCTTATATGGTTCCTTTCCTTGGGCATATTCTCTTTAAAGAAAGACAATCCTGAGATTTCAGCATTGTTTGTGGGTCCCTGGGAAGGTTGGCAGAGTTACTCCAAAGGTTACGACAACAAGGTAGGAAGAGATTAGCATTACGAATTAGGATTCTCATGATTCCTGCTGCATTCCCATACTCCATCATCCTTAACTTAATTTTATCTTCCTTGGGTCTGAGCTACTTTCCTTTGCTCTCTCTTTGTACACTTCTCCTAATAATGCACATATTTTCCTTTTATTCCAATCAAGACGTAGAAGAATCAACCTTGTGGAAAACACAGTAAGGTACATAGAGCATAGACACTAAAAAAATCAGGAACATAAAATAAAACAAATTTTTAAAGAACAACACAAAAATAATAGATATAGAAGGATATAAAACATACTCAAAATTAGCACTCCAAAAGAAGAAAAACAAAATAATGGGACGTAACAAAAATCTAAAGATTTAACTGAAGAAACTTTTTCTGCAATTAAAACATGTATCAGGAATAACAGATCCAGAGTAATGACACTATAACATATCATGATACAGTTATTTGCCTTCAAATAAAGAAAGAATTCTTTGCACAGTCAGGCAGAAAGAACTCACTTATAAGGGAGCAAAAATGGGCTGAGTTCAATATTCTACGCAAAAGATAACAGATTAATAACTCTTACCAATATTCAAAAAAGAAAATGAAGTCCTAAGAGACTTCACAGTCAGCAAGAATAAAGGATGCAAACAGATTTCTAGAACTGAAAGAATATTTTCCCCATGAGCCTTTTTTTGAGGAGACTATTAGATAATGAACTACAGCCAACAAAAGGATAACAGGGAAAACTATGATGGTTGGACAGGAAACAAACATTTAATATATTTGACAGGGACAAAATAGAATGCACATAATTTGATAAAATAGGAATGATACAACTGCAATATCTATTGTAAGATTTAAAAAAATAGGGGGGATTGTTATAAAGGTAATCAGTAAACACAAAAATATAAGCCTTCCTAAAAAACTTTAGGTACATACATAAAGCAAAGAAAGTAAGCAACATTCAGGGACTTCAGTTCTGTCTACCTTGTGGCCTGGATATTTGTAATGTGTTGTTCTCATTCTCACCAGCATTATGCACCATGACTCAGCAGCCCCATACTTTCAATAAGGGGAACATAAAGGAAGGTCAGAGAAAGTGGCTTTATTTATTTATTTATTTTATTTTATTTTATTTTATTTTATTTTTTTGAGATGGAGTCTTGCTCTGTTGCCCAGGCTGGAGTGCAGTGGCTTGATCTCAGCTCACTGCAATATCTGCCTCTCAGGTTCAAGCAATTCTCCTGCCTCAGCCTCCTGAGTAGCTGGGATTACAGGCTTGAGCCACCGCGCCTGGCCGTGGCTTTATTTTAAAAATAAAGTTGGACAATTTCTTTCTATTCATTTACTTGCTTATATGGCCAAGGATAGCTGCAAGGGAGACTGTGAAATTGTGTGGGAGTTCCATTTTGGCATTTCTTAGAAAATCTGTATGTTTCTCTAAGTCCAAAATCCAAAGAAAAATTGTCAAGAAATCCGGGGAAAATAAGAAGTGTCTAATTTCCTTGCAGGAATAAAAATCTTTCAATCAAAATGAAGATGTCGCCTGGGCATGGTGGCTCACACCCGTAATCTCAACACATTGGGAGGCTGATGTAGGCAGACTGCTTGAGCTCAGGAGTTTGAGACCAACCTGGGCAACATGGTGAAATCCTGTCTCTACAAAAAATTCAAAAATTAGCCAGGCATGCTGGCACACATCTGTTGCCCCAGATAACTCAGGAGGCAGAGGAGGATCACTTGAGCCCCAGAAACTGAGGCTTCAGTGGGCCAAGATCATGCCACTGCCCTCAAGCCTGGGTGACAGAGTGAGATGCTATCTCAGATAAACAAACAAACTGGAGATGTTACTGATTTGAAAGAATCCAGTGACATTAAGTTGAAAGCAAGAACAGGAAACATTGACTTGTGGAGTTGAAGGTTAAGGTCAATATTTCTGGGAAGCCAAGACAGGAGCACAGAGAAGTAGTCACAGTCTAATCAGTCAGTCTCGTTTATAGGTGTTGCTATGTTATACATAGAGAGAATATTATGGAAATCTGTAGAGTTGTCCTCTTAAACCTTCACCTGGGTAATGATTAGCACATGCTCATGAGGAAACTATTCAAGGCTAGAGAAAGAACCACCCAAAATGACTGGAGAGAACATTCGTTGAAGACTACACAAGACCAGGAATAGTTTCTGTTCTCACTATCCAGAATGAAAAACCTCATAATTCTAGGAGCATCAGCTAAAATACTCGGAAGTATTGGATAAGAGCCCTAAAATAAGTGCTGCCCTGATCCCCTGTAATGAAGCTTAAATGCAAGATTCTAAAATATTCAAACTGTTCCAGGTATCTTAATTGTGTCCCAGAAGAAAGTTCAAGGATATTTACAGAAGTACAAAGATATCCAGCACGTAGAAAAGTAAAATTCATAATGTCTAACATGTGATCAATAATTGTCAAGCATATAAAGAAGCAGGAAAATATTACTTATAATGAGGAGAAAAATAAATCAATTAAAATGGACCCAGAAATTATACAGGTAATAAAATTAGTAAACAAGAACGTTAAAGCAGTTAATTACAAACTTTTTTTTTTGTCAAAGAAGCTAGAGAAAAGGGTGAGAATGTTAAGTAGAAATATGGAAGCAGCTAAATCAAAATTCTAGAAATGAAAATATATCTCTGAGATGAAAAATATATTAGATGGGATTAACATAAGATTAGACACTGCAGAAAGAAAAGATTGGTGGACTTGACAATAGAAGTTATCCAAAATGAAACACAAGGAGCACAACTCTGGGGGAAAAAAAGGCATCAGCCAAATACAGATACAACTGGAGTCCCAGAAGGAGATAAGGATGAAGGTAGGAAAATAATTTTGAGAAGTTGTTGAAATGTTCAAACTTTGATGAAATTTTCAAACTCACAGATCTAAGAATCCCCACACGCAAGAAACATGAGTAAAGTTATAAAGGACATCATAATGAAATTACTTAAAACCAGTGACAAATGTACTCAGAGAAAAAAAGGCAAGCAGTCTTCCTGTTAAAAAAAAAAAAAAAAAAAGCAAGCCAGAAGATAGTAGAGAAACCTCTTTAAAGTATTGAAAGAAAAGACAATCAACCTAGAATTCTGAACCCAGTGAAAATTTTTCCAACCCTACTTTTTCACATCTACAAAGCAAAAAGAGTTAATCACCAGCAGACATGTACTATACAAAATATTAAAAGAAAGTCATTTAGGCAGAACAAAAAAGGATAAAAGATGGAAATCTGGTTCTACCAAAAAGAATGATGAGTATTGGAAATGGTATCCATGTGGCTAAATTATAAGACTTGTTCATTGCTTAAATCTCTTTGAACGATAATTGTTTAAAGCAAAATAATAACAATATATTAAAGGATTTATAAGATCACATATTCTAAATGTTTCTGCACCTAAAAACAGAGATTTAAAATACATGAAGTGAAAACTGATAGGACTTCCAAAAGAGATAGACAAATCCATAGTGACCTTCTCTCAATAACTTGTAGAACAAAGTGGCAAAAAAATCAGTAAGAATATAGAAGATTTGAACAATGCCATCAACAAAATGATCTGACATTTATATAACACTACCCCTAACAACAGCAGATACATATTTATTTCCTTAAGTGCAGAATATTTATTAAGATAGATCATATTTTGGGGAATAAGGCAAGTTTTACTAAATTTAAGAGGATTCCAATCAGTCATACAAATAATGTTTTCTGACTATTATGGTGTTGAATTAGAAATCAATAACAGAAAGATATCTGAAATATTCTCAAATATTTGGAGTCTATACATTTATGCAACTGTATTGCCTATTCAAAAATTAATATAAGAGGTTTTTTTGTAAAGAAATGAGGTCAATTATTTTACACAGTTGACAAATAGATATTAAGGTGATTTCAAGAGACATTCCCCAAAATATTCTAAGCTTTATTTGAATAGATATATGTTCTCTCAAGAGTACCACCTTCAAGGAGAATAGTCTTTTGGGTGCGTAAATTTGGTTAGTTTGCTAGAAAATCGGACTTAGTTCTATATAGGCCACACACTAAAAAACAAAAATCCACAAAAATTATTGAAAAAACAAAATTAATACTCTAGCAACAGACTTGCCACCAGAGCTGATATTCTTTACCTTTCTCTCAGGGAAGGCAAATAAATTGCTACACTTGTTGTATTTGCTCAAATCTTCAACAAGTACTTATCAAGCACTCAATATTTGCCAGGCACCATACAGAGCAATAGAGCACAAAAGAAAACACAGTCCTTGCTCTCATGGAGGTTACGTTCTAGTGGGGTGAGTGGGGGGGATAAACAAAACAAAAATCTAATATGTCAGGTGAGAAATGACATATGACAAAATAACACAGGCCAGGCAGCTAGAGATTGATGGGGAGGACCAAATCAAGGAAGAGTATTTCCCAATACAAGGAAATATTACTTTGTTGGAATCTTTAAAATTTAGGGTTAATTTTAGTTGCCTTTGGATGAAGTCACCATTTAACCAAACTTTCTAGACTTTTTCATATGGAAGCACCAAAGAGTAGCAGCCCTTGAAAAGCAAAAATTCAAGCATTTTTAATGGCAGTTGCCAAAGAGGAGTTTCTAATCAGCAGCAGCAGAAAAAAATGGAGGAAGCCAAGAGTCAGTTTCAAAGGCAGCAAGTGTCCAACACCTTAGTCTCTAAGGCCTATTGTTGTTATGAGGAAGCTTATAACAAAAATAAAATAAAACATACACGCTTCTCAGAAAGGTGTTAAATATTGCTAACATTCCTCCAAAGTCTCCTCAAAGAAGCCCCTCTGAATTGGTTATCCAAATAAGTTTCTTTCTTTTGATTGGTAATGGTAAAAATAAGGCAGTACATATAAAGATGAGAACTTTGCACTGAAGGGTACAGCCCTGTACCTTATTAAACACAATCAGTACAAGTCTTTCATCAGAGAAAGAGGGATCTAAAGATCTCTATTGTAGAAAATCTCTCCAGGTAATCTTAATTCACCAGCTCAGCAAAGTACTATAAATTTGATAACTGTTTACCTCGTATCTTGTGGTAGCATGAGGCTTGATTCATTGCAAGGAGACTGGGATTATGCTGTATGCACCAGCTAATAGAGCCATTATTTGGGAGAGGAAGCAACTTGAGGTAAGACTTGATAAAAAGGTAACAAATAAGTATGGGAGTTTGACTTTTATAATTACTTGGAAAAAAATTACTGATAATCAAAAATCATAATTATCTGTAATTGTTTCTTTACTTGATACGGTATACCTTTTCCTCTGTTTCTGTCAAAACTTTTGAAAAATTACAGTCTTGCCTTGTACCTTGATCAGTCCAGGATACCATATGCCCTATTTTGTGAAAGTCCAGTGCCAAAAGACACAGTCAGGGATAGCCAGGAGAATGTATGTTACTATGGTTTGGCTGTGTCCCCACCCAAATCCCATCTTGAACTGTAGTTCCCATAATCCCCATATGTTGTGGGAGGGACCTCTTGGAAGGTAAGTGAATCATGGGGGCAGTTACCCCATGCTGTTCTCATGATAGTGAGTTCTCACAAGATCTGGTGGTTTTATAAGGGGCTTACCCCTTTGCTCAGCACTCATTCTCTCTCCTGCTCCACTGTGAAGGGTTGCCTTCTGCCATGATTGTAACCTTACTGAGGCCTCCCAAGCCATGCAGAACTCTGAGTCTATTAAACCTCTTTTTTTTTTTTTTTTCCTGAGACGGAGTCTCACACTGTCTCCCCCAGGATGGATTGCAGTGGCATGATCTTGGCTCACTGCAACCTCTGCCTCCCAGGTTCAAGTGATTCTCCTCCCTCAGCCTCCCGAGTAGCTGGGATTACAGGTGCCCATCACCACACTCAGCTAATTTTTTGTATTTTTAGTAGAGGCAGGGTTTCACCACATTGATCAGGCTGGTCTAGAACTCCTGACCTCATGATTCGCCTGCCTTGGGCTCCCAAAGTGCTAGGATTACAGGCGTGAGCCACTATGCCTGGCCTAAATCTCTTTTGTTTATAAATTACCCAGTTTCAAGTATTTCTTCATAGCAGCACGAGAACAGACTAATACAGTAAATTGGTACTCAGAGTGGGGCACTGCTATAAAGATACTCAAAAGTGTGGAAGCAAGTTTGGAACTGGGTAACAGGCAGAGGTTGGAACAGTTTGGAGGGCTCAGAAGAAGATAGGAAGATGTGGGAAAGTTTGGAACTTCCTAGACACTTATTGAATGGCTTTGACCAAAATGCTGATAGTGATATGGACAATGAAGTCCAGACTGAGGTGGTCTCAGGTAGAGATGAGAGACTTCTTAGGAATTGGAATAAAGGTGACTCTTGCTATGCATTAGCAAAGAGACTGGCAGCATTTTGCCCCTGCCCTTGAGATCTGTGGACCTTTGAACTTGAGAGAAATGATTTAGGATATCTGGCAGAAGAAATTTCTAGGCAGCAAAGCATTCAAGAGGTGACTTGAGTACTCTTAAAAGCATTCAGTTTTATGCATTCACAAAGAGATTGTTTGAAATGGAAGCATATGTTTCAAAGGGAAGCAGAGCATAAAAATTCAGAATATTTGCAGCCTGACAATGTGATAGAAAAGAAAAATCCATTTTCTGAGGAGAAATTCATGCCAGCTGCAGAAATTTGCATAAGTAATGAGGAGTCAAATGATAATTGCCAAGACAATGGGGAAAATGTCTCCAGGGCATGTCAGAGGCCTTCACAGCAGCCCCTCCCATCACAAGCCCAGAGGCCTAAGAGAGAAAAATGGTTTCATGAGCCTGGCCCAGGCCCTGGATGCTTTGTGCAGTGTAGGGTCATGGTGCCCCAAGTTCCAGCTGCTCCAGCCATGGCTAAAAGGGACCAAGGTACAGCTCAGACCGTGGCTTCAGAGAGTGCCAAGAACTCCAAGTCTTGGCAGCTTCCATGTTGTGTTGAGTCTGTGAGTGCACAGAAGCCAAGAATTGAGGTTTGGGAACCTCTACCTAGATTTCAGAGGATGTATGGAAATGCCTGGATGTCCAGGGAGAAGTTTACTGCAGGGGTAGAGCTCTCATGGAGAAACTCAGCTAGGACAGTGAGGAAAGGAAATGTGGGGTTAGAGTCCCCACACTGAGTCCCCACTGGGGCACTGCCTAGAGGAGCTGTGAGAAGAGTACCACCATCCTCCAGACCCCAGAATGGTAGATCCACTGACAGTTTGCACCATGTGCCTGGAAAAGCTGCAGACACTCAATGCCATCCTGTGAAAGCAGCCAGGAGGGGAGCTGTACCCTGCAAAGCCACAGGGGCAGAGTTGCCAAGGACATAGGAGCCCATCTCTTGCATCAGTGTGGCCTGGATGTTAGACGTCGAGTTGCATAGGGCCTGTAGCCTTGTTGTTTTAGCCAATTTCTCCCATTTGGAATGAGTGTATTTACTCAATGCCCGTATCACCAAAAGAAGTAACTAACTTGCTTTTGATTTTACAGGCTCATGGGAAGAAGGGATTTGCCTTGCTCAGATGAGACTTTAGATTTGGACTTTTGGGTGAATGCTGGAATGAGCTAAGACTTTGGACGATTGTTGGAAAGGCATGATTGTGTTTTGAAATGTGAGAATATGAGATTTGGGAGGAGCCAGGGGTGGAATGATATGGTTTGGCTCTGTCTCCACCCAAATCTCATCTTGAATTGTAGTTCCCATAATCCCCACATGTCATGGGAGGGACCCAATAGGAGGTACTTGAATCATGGGGGTAGTTACCTCCATGCTGTTCTCATGATAGTGAATGAGTTCTCACAAGATCTGATGGTTTTATAAGGGGCTTTTCCCCCTTTGCTCAGCACTCATTCTCTCTCCTGTCACCCTGTGAAGAGGTGCTTTCTCCCATGATTGTAAGTTTCCTGAGGCCTCCCCAGCCATGAGGAACTGTGAGTCAATTAAACCTCTTTCCTTTATAAACTACCAGTCTCAGGTATTTCTTCACAACAGCATGAGAACGGACTAATACATATGTGTATGTGTGTGTGTGTGACAAAAATAGAGGCTGGATCAGTGACTGGTTCATTCGTTTACTATGACTCAGTGCCTTATATTCTTCTGCTCTATGTGTTGCTTTGTTTTAACTCTGGCAAGAACAACATGTTTCATAAAGGGGACTAAATTGCAAGGAAGGGCCAGCTGGGAATCTGGGAGTTTCCTGCACCACATGAAAACACACTGCCAACATGCCACAGGTGTACATCACAGCAGCACAAAGGACAACAAGGCGTTGCAAAGGGTGTGGGAGGGAAGAAACAAAGAGAGACACAGTGGTAACATTTGAGGAAAAAACTCAGTTTTTTTCTTGAAAGATGACTGTGACTTATCTCAAACCTAAAATCTTTGTTTGCTTTGAAAAGTTTTGACACCGTGTGTTGGTGAAAGTCACTGGTGTGTGCCATTGAACAACAGAATCAGATCACTGGTACTCTAATGTTCTACATAGTCCTTTAAAGTTCTGGGCAGCTTAATCTGAATGGGTGAGTGGCAGATACACCATCTAGTTTTAACCACAGAAACCTCTGTCACAGTAACATAAAAAGGGCAGTGAAAAGGGCTATGAAACCAAAGTGCCCTCATGACTTTGATGTGGGCAGGGTTGGTTAGTGCCTGTGAGTACCAACTTCATGGTACATTTCACCACCTGTGGCCGTCAGTGGCTACTGATTCTTATCTGTCCACGTTGATTCACTTGTAGGTACAAGGTATGTAGGTCCCGCTGAAAATGTGTATGCTGTGCCTGAAACCCACCCCAAAACCACCCAAAATAAATAATTCAGGGAGAAGTTTGAATGCTTTCACTTCACCTAGTCTAATATATTCAACTCAAGCTATAAATCTGCCTGACATTTTACTGCCATGCAGAATAGAACTCCTTGCCTTCAGGTGTCAGCCCCATAGGACCACTGGCTGACTGGTTTCCACATTCATATGGCATCAATATAAGGCCCTAGTACAGCTGCCTAGCATCATCAGCTGAAGCTACTATGGCATTTTTGAGGTATTCTTCCTGCCCTAGGTCAAAAGGAAGTTCAGGGAATATTTAGTTCCATCACATAAACTAGAAGTCAGAAAAACTCAGTGGGCTGACGTTACAATTCAACCCAAAATCTACAATTGAAAGTAAGCTTATTAGAATCACAGTTTTGGTCAAAATCAACATCTTGTTAACTAATTTATTCCTATTCTATAATAGTTCCTCACAGACATTTATGCACATTGAGTCTCTCTAAAGACTTCTCTTTCATAAGCAATCTGAATAGAGAAAAGGAGTGAGGAGGGATGGTTAGAACTAAAACGGATAACAAGACTGAGCCCCAGTTAGGGTTCATGTCTTAGGTCACTCAGATATGTAGTGGCTGTGCTGAGTCTAGATGCTGAGTCATCTCTCTCTGCAGAATGATGTCCCTCCATGTTTCTATTATTAAATAGCTTCTTTTCATAAATATACTCTCCTTATCTCTTGCTTAGCACAAATTAGATAGTTTTTTAAATAGGAAAGATATCACATTTTTAGAAACCAAAATCAAAACAGATTCTAAAGATGAATTTTGGTCTAAGGATTTTATGAATTAATTTATGTATAAAGTTGGACCAAGCTATAATTTATATATAAATTATATACAGCGATATATTTAACAATTCTTCTGTACTGCAAAGGATAAAATTTTTCAAAAAAGACTTTGCTAAAAGTAGTACACTCTAGAGAAAAGAGTGGGATTGGGAATGGGATTTATTTGGTTCAAATCTTGGCTCCAATGGTGAATAGCCATGTGACCGTGAGCAAAGTAATTGATCTCCCTGAGCCTAGGCATCTTCATCTGTAGAATGTGGATAATAAACTGTCTTACTGGCTCACCGTGAATACTGAATGTAATACCTATAAGCAAAGCTCCCCAGCCGGTGTCTGGCATAGAAGGACTCAATAAATATCTCTTTCTTTCTTCTACTTCTCTTCTCTCTTTGCCATTACTTTCAATGGCAAAAACCACAATTACTTTTGCACCAACCTAATATATAGCGCTATCAATCCTTTTACAAGTTTTCACAAGGCTCCAGTTGTTGGGATATGCATAAATCATTGCCTTAGGAAAACCAACATGACCCAAAGTTCTCCTGGACCTCCAGGTATCTATAGGCATTCTAATACTCCAGTCAATCATGAGGAATCACATTCATTTCTTCCATGAATCTTTCCTTAATTACAGCAGCCCCCATTAGCCAGCCCCTTGTTCTGTTGGTGATCCACAACACCAAAATCTTGGATCTCACAGCATAGCACTTCACTGTCCTCTCTGGTATTTTGAGTGATTAGTGTTTTCTTCCAAATAAAACTGAAATTTCTTAATGTCAAGGAACAATTTCTTATTTCAGCCTTGATTATAAATAGATATTGATGGGTAAATCCGCCTAAGAAGAACTATATTTAGTCCTGGACTAACAATCATTTCAAGAACCCCAATACCAACAAAAACAATAATGTAGAGTATTCCCACAAACCCTGAAAACTAACAAATTCTATTTGCAACCTTGAAAAGTTAAATACATTCTTGAGTTAAACACAATTTAATTAAATATAATTTTTTGAAGGCTTAAGTTAAATGCAATTCTTGGAAAGCTTTTCAGAGAATATATTTGAAAGTAAAGTGCATAATGTTAATTTTCCAGAGGTTTATAAAAATTAAATGAATATTTTACATGTTTTTATATGAGAAACAGTAAAAATATACCTTTTCTGGGAATTAAAGCTCTTAGGGGACCTATGTATGTCTGATTTATTCCAAGACTACTTACAGGGTAAATTTTAATAATGGTGTGGTATAAAGGTATAAAGGGTATTTTCTCTATATTTTAACTTTTCTAATGTGAAAACATCGAGTTTCTTGCCCAAATAGCTTGAATATAAAGAGAATTTAGTAAAAGTATAACAACTCTAGACTTTCTATATTCATACATATTGTCATAGGCAGAGACAGTTGTGTAATTTTGCATTATGGATCCTTTTTTTTCTGGTTTAAGAGCAATATGCCATGTGTGTGGGGAGGGGTCAGGGGAGGGAAACTACCTCCCTACAGAAAAGTAGTATAAGTCATCAAAAACAGAAGTTTATTTGTGAGGGTTGTGGTTGGAAAATTGGTCACTATTCACTTTTTGAGATTTTCGAAAAGTCCCTTCTTTACTCCTTATTTCCACAAAGTATAAAAAAATCATGTGAATTGGGATGTACACAATCCTACCATATTTTTCCAGTTAACAAATATTCATCTGATTAGACATCACTGACTCCTGAAATATATGTGTATATGTGTGCACATACACACATACAAACATATATTTGGTTCATATACATATGCATGTTTCAATTGGCATTTTCCCCTTTATCATACTTTAATGCTTTGTTCAGTTATTTTTCATTACTTAGATGAACATCATTTACTGATTTTCTTGGTGGTATCGTTGTTTAATAACGTACAGGAACAAAAAAATGTAGTCAGATCTGCTTCTTGAAGTTATACAAGCAAAACTGGGGTATTTCTAATTGATTCAAATTGCACTGGGAAGAAGTGATCAATTGGAAATGACCTCAGGGAGCATCCCCAGCACCAGATTAGACTAGTCATAGGCAAATGGGTGGCCTTCATTAGGAACTATATGCTTAATTAGGTGGGGGTAGTTTGGGCTCGGTGTGTGGGCACAAATGTGAGGATAAAAAGTCAATCAGCATGTGTGGCTCCAGGTACTACATGCACTTGACCTAATTAGAAAGGCCCAGTTTGGAGACCCTCATGGAGTTTCCATCCCACTGTCTGGGAATTAGTGTCCCGGGGCTCCCTTCTTCAAGCTTGTCAGTGCATCCAGGGAAAACTTACCACCCTCACACAAAAGAACTATTGACAGGGGCCATGAGTCAACTGGAAAACATACATGGAACTTTCTCAACTTGTTTCTTTCCATTGCTGCAAAATAGAATGGCTTTTAATTTGGATTTCCACTCAACAAAAGAAGGGCATCGCATTGACGAGCATTTACAAGTGGGCCTTAAGGCAGGGAGGAGACCAGTTCATTAGGAACTAAATTTCTAGTAAACACCTCAATAGGCAGATCCAGTGTACAGAATTCAGACTGAGTTATTTCATGCCTATTGTACGCTTAGATGAACTCTTGAGATGCTCAAGATCATGAAAGGTTCACAGGGAGGGTGGGGTGCAGAGGATAGAGTGGTCTGGCCCTACTTTTGGTAGGGGATCTCCTTCAGCCTCTTCCTTGGGCATGCAAAGATGACTGCTCAACAGAAACTAATCTTATACTGAATGTCACACGGCTCATGTGGTTGTATCTTAGTAAGTCAGTACAGTTGAATCAAAGAACTACATATAAACAATAGAAAAAAAAAATGCCCCTGGCAGATGGCAAAAGGAAATTCTGTTTCCAGTTTATTCTTTAATTGAGCTCTGTGTAAAGTACATGAAGAGATTCTGAAACTCTTTTTTTTTTCTCTCTCTCTGTCTCCAGCTAATGCTGTTTTCCAGTCTTTGAGCTGCCAATGTACTATGAGAAATCCACTCATTGACATGACAGAAGAGACAGTTGTACAGCAGAAATGGTATGGTCTGTTGCAATAAATTACAGGTTTCCTTTTCATGTTCAGCACAAGAGGCGGCCCTCATGCAATTAGCCACAGCTGGTTAAAGAAAAAAACCATGCATCTGCAGACAGATCAGGCTGGGAATCAACTCTTATTTTCTGGCATATGTCACTATAAGAACAGAAAAAGAGACCTGATTTTTGTTCCTGAGCATAATCCATTTAAAAAACTTATACTTCCTCTTTCTGAATCACCAAGATAGTGTACCATTTGGGAAGATACTTCGAGTCATGTTTTTTTCCTTAAGGCCACTGGTTATGACAAAAAGCTGAGTACCTTTCACCTGATTCTTGCCGTCTTGGGCTTCACAAAATCTTTCTTCCGCGTACCATACCCTAATGCCTACTCTTAATTACACAATTCCCACTGTGTGCTATTCTCTGACTCGTAGTTTATATGGGTATGCTAAAGTCTTAGAAAGATGATTTGATATGTTTTGTGTCTTTCTGCTGTTGCTCAATGATAATTTTCATGATACAATTTCTAGTCTATTTCAGAAAAATGAAACATGCAGAACTCTCAAGAACCATTCTAATTGCACATGTGTGGGGCACTAAGTCATACATATATTAATAATATATGCATGTCACTCTAGGATATAAAAGATGTACAAATACATCAGTCCCTGTACCAAATGCATAGTTTGTGCTCCCAGAGACAACCTAACAAAATACTGGTTAAACATTAGATCAAGGAAGTTATAGATACAAGTCATTATAATGTATATACATGCAAATAATCCACTTCTTCACACTCTGTATAACACTGTAGTCATTTTTATTCTGCAAAGGAAGTCAGCCCTGGGACTTCTTTCCAAGACCTATGATTTTGCTATAACATAATTTTTTAATCATTTCAGTATTTGAAAGCACCTGTTTTCTTACCAATCTTAGTCAAGGAAAGCCATTTTATAAACAAAAGAGGGTAAAAATCAAGAAACTGAGGCAAAAGTTTAAGAGTAAAATTGTCCACACTCATCTTCTAGAACTATTGAGGGGCCCTATGGAGTTATTAATAATTCATTTAGACACATTCAAATCTCATGAAAGTAAGAAGAGGTTTTGCCTTGGTGTCTGTTTTTTTGTTTAACACAGAAAAGAGAAATCATAATGAAAATCATCTGTAATTACTGATTCCCCCCAAAATTGGCTGTGTTTGTTTTACAGAAAAGCAGAAAAGCTACTGATGTTTAAAAAGCGGGGAGGAGGGAAAAAATAACTCGACAGTTCAGCTGAAGATCACAAGGCATTTGTTGAGATGTCTCCAGAGCATTTGTCTGAAGATTTATTTTTAAAGCTGTGCTTAAAAGTAAAAAGCCGCTTCCCAGTTTCCCTCCCTTGTGTCGCAACCAACCTTACTGTGCCATCAAAACAAAGAAAACAATGATTCCCATATTTTTGTTTCATTAGGTTTAAGACAGACACACACAGAAAGAACACCCTTTAAACAACAAAACAGCAAGTCAATGTTACATGTTTGGAAGAAAAGAAAGGAACCAGAGTGTGTGCTCAGACAACAAATTTCTGTCGTCTTAAAACCTGTAATTTACTTGAGAATGTGCTGTTTCCTTGAACTGGACTTCCAGTCTCCTTGTGTAATGAACAAGTTAAGTGTGAATGAAAACAGGTTGCGGGGCAGGGGAATGATGAGCTCTGAAGGCAAATACTTGCAAAATTATGAGAACAAGCACTATCTTTCGAACATTTGCAAATTAGTTCTTTTTCCCCCATTAGAGAAATTTTGTTCTTAAAAAAAGGGCAGTCTAGCGAGTCTCCCACGTAAGTGTCAAAACTTACATTCAGCTGATATCTATTTGGTAAAAATCATCTTCCGATAAAAGCAAATGCACTGCGGAGTGAAAATTAGGAAAATTGGCCTGTAAACAATGATAAAGACTGATTGAGCATCACAGCTTTTGAAATTTAATTTATTATCCCTGGAGACTTTCAAACTGAGGAGAACAAAACACTAAAATATGTATCAATACTTTAAAAAGTGCATGGGTGAGATAAAGGATCTTTCTCTTTATTTTGTAGTTTAAAATTAATAAATATTCTATATTGGCCATTTTTGAACATCATTTAGTCCAAGAAAGGTGACAAATTATAAAATTATTAAATAAACGTTTCCTGACAGTCACACCAATCACAAAAAAAAGGAAATTGCCTGAATGCACAATATTTTTTATTTATACCTAGAGAAAAATAACACAGAGCTTCTTGGTGATATTATTTTAATTACTTCGGAAGTTTGTTGATAGTGCTTGAGGATCAGGTCAAAAAATACAGAAGAAAAATTTACCCACCCCCAAGTCCAGACCTTCAAACTACTTCTCAATAGGTGATGCAAACTGATGGTTTGATAAGATGATTATTTCCTTTTAATGAATCCCTAGAAGGATATTGAGTTGCAGGTGAGGATGGAAAAATTTATACCTTACCAAAGCCCCACTACAAGTCTTTCACATAAGAGCATTAAATTCACTCACGCCACAAAATGTACTGAAGGCCTACTATTGCCAGGCATTCTGCTGGGCTATAGTAAACAAAGCAGACAAACACACCTGCTCGCAGCAGAAAATAAACAATAAACATAACATGTAAGTAAATCATATAGTATGTTACAGGGTGATAAGTGTTATGACTAAAGGAAAAAATAGAGCAGGATAAGGGAGGTCAGGAGGTTGAGTATTGGGAGTACATTTAAATAGGATGATCAGGAAAAGCCTCACTGAAAAGGTGACATTTGAGTACAGACTTGAACGAGGTGGGGGAGTCAGGCATATGGATAATCCAGGGTTCCTCAACAGCGGTACTATTGACA
The DNA here is from genome assembly GCF_000951035.1 of Colobus angolensis palliatus. Lineage (NCBI taxonomy): Eukaryota > Metazoa > Chordata > Mammalia > Primates > Cercopithecidae > Colobus > Colobus angolensis. The sequence goes on along the minus strand of NW_012116821.1, from coordinate 10,765,444 downwards.
TCATGGACCAGAAGATTCTTTGCAGTGGGGACTGTCCAGGTCATTATAGGATGTTTAACATCGTCCCCGGCCTCTACTCACTAAATGCCAGCAGCACACCCCACCCACCCTACTCGTGGTACCCAAAAACGTCTCCAGACATTGTCAAAAGTTTCCTGGAGGAAAAGTAAATCACAGCTGAGAAACTGCTGGTTTGGCTGGAGGTAGGAGCTCACCTAGTAGGGTAAAGAAACAAAAGGAAGTCAAGGTGTGGCCAGAGTGGAGTAAAGGAGGTTGGGGAGTTGGAGCTGAGATCAGAGAGGTCACTGACTCGACTGACCTTGCAGTGCCTTATGGGCCATTATAGATCCCATGCCCTTTACTCTGAATGACATGAGAAGTCACTGAAGAGTTTTGAAAGGAGAATACACTGAATGGAATGAGTCAGGCGGGGGGAGAGGCAGGCAGATCAATTAGAAGGTTCCTCCTACACCCAAAGCAAGGATGATGGCTGCACCCACCAAGGCAGTGAGAGATAATCAGATGCCGGATATGCTTTTCACTTAATGAATGGGATTTCCTGTCATATGAGAAAAGGAAGCCTGAGTAAAAGAAGAGTTAAAGATCCCCACACAACTGGAAGCACAGAAATACCATTACTGAGCTGAGAATTGCAATAGAGAATTTGGGGAGTAGACCAGGGAATTTGCTTCAATCATTCTTTGGCAAGTAAGAGACAGGAGAAAATGTATTTTTGTGTACATCATTATGTTTTAAATCAAAGCAGTGGCAAAATTTTTCACATGTGATTGTAATATTGGGTACAAAAATAGAGAAAAAAGCTTTATCTTCATGTAGAATCTGTGTAAACGCTTCTCTTGGTGCTAAAGGACTGAGATTTCATAATGAATATTTATTCCTAATACAAGAATCTCAATGTAGACATGCTATGTGTGCACCTGCCCTATGAACATATGTCTTGGTTTGGGTTTGTATCAAGGGATAGCTCAATAATGTTACAAGTTATTTTTGTTTTCTAAAGAGAATCTTAATTGTTCTAAAATAATGATTTTTACCAGTGGAGATCCAGACTACTAGAAGTGGATTCTTTCAGGGCTTTGTTCTTACTTCTCTCACATCAGTGGCCATGTGGTATCACTGTGTGTCTGGGGTCTTCCATGTCATTCCCACAGAACCCAGGTGTCCAAAGACAAGGGCCAGAGTTTATTAACCTTTGTATCCCCAAAGCCTATCACATAGTAGACAAAAAATATCAAATCTATGAAAGAGCAAATAAAAGAATGATTACAAAGAAGCCAAACACTGTAGTATACATTTACAACAACAGACACACAAACCAGTTCCAGAAAGGCAGAAGCCATATCTCGTCTCCCTCTCCTCTCCTTTCCCTTTCCTTACCTTTCCAGCTCCTCCTGCCTGGTCAGATGGAAGATGGAAGACTTGGAAATCAATCAGCCCTGAGTTGGAATTTCAGCTCTCCCACTGGCTACTTGTACGAATTTGGACAAATTATCAAGTGACAAGTCTGTGCTAGATTACTTGATAGACAGACTAGCTCTTGTTTTGACCTCTAGTAGGGCAACAGCTGGGTGTCTAGCATGTTATAGTCAGAAAATCTTTAAATCCAAAAGTAGTTCTTTTAATTCTCACATGCATGTATTCCATTTTAGTATTACTTACACAATCTGGAGGGTGGCAGGGTCTCTAAATGTCTTAATATTGCCCTCTGGTTGACACTGTTTAGATCCCTAGGACACAGTGAGTAGGACAGACCTGGCCTTGCCTGCATGGAGTTTTCTGCCCAAAAAGGAAGGTAAACTTTAAACAAATAATTACACAGATATTTATTTCTGGTTGAGTTAAGTGCTGGAAAGGAAATGAATGGCAGGAATTCAGCCAAATTTAGGAGGAGGGGTAGGTGAAGGGTTTTCCATGAATGGTGAGTTGCAGTTGAGGGTGGCATGAATAGTTGAGGGAAGAAGCTAGAGGACTCAGGACTTGGGGAAGAAGAGTGCTCCAAACTGAAGGAGCTTAAGAACCCAGTGAGGGCCTGGGCTTCTGTATGTCTTTATGAATGAAATAAACATAGTAGTACTCATTGTAGTTCCTCAGATTATGTCGGCTAGATGAATCAGTTCTCAGAACCCCTTGTCAGCTACACATCACACACACATACACACACACACACACACACACACACACACTCACTCTCAAATATCCCCTAAAATTCCAAAGTCAACCACCTGGCAAGCCCCTGTTTCCAAGGAACTTAGGCTTCTGGCTGGCTAGTATTCAAATGGCCACTTTGTTTTTCATCCAAGTTCTTCTGAATCGCTCTTCAAACCACAAAGGCACTTGAGAGTTATTTGTGTTGTAAATAAGATCCCATCATTCACCTGCAGCAGGCTGTAGCTGATCTACCTTTCCTCAGGGATGCTGTATCTAAATGACTAATGAGGTCATTGGGTGGTTATGGCTACTGTTGTCTATATGAAATTACAGCTAAACCTTGTAATCATAGCATCTGCTTTTGCTTTGCTTTTAATGAAGCCTATAGACTAGGGGTCTTTTTCAAAGCTTCACAGTTTTTCTCTTTAGTTTAGAGGAAACTAAATGAAAGGAGCACTTCCTTTTTATTTAAAGAATGATTAGAAATTAAGTGAGCTCAACCAAATAAGGAAAATAAAACATGAAGACCTACTCCGGCAGTCACCTCTTCATGACAGCCCCTGCGGCTCATGTATTTATGTTAACTCTGACATAAAACATGATCTTTATTGCAACTTGCCAAATAAGTTTCAGCTCGGGGGCAAGTCTACTTTCCCCCTAGACTACATTTGCAAACTGACTCCTTTCTAAAATCATTCAAATATTAAGGGAACCCCTACTGGCCGCTTGCATTCTTATCCATTCTTCTATTGCAGTCACGTCAGGACCATTAAGAAAAGAGGGGCAAAAATCTGGCAAAAAATGTTCCCAACTCATCATAAGTTCCTCTCATCACTTCTGTAATTTTGAAAATTAAATTGCCAAGATGTTTAGAAGTTTTTGAATTGTTTGAATTCTTACAAGTTTCATACATTCTATACACGTCGTCAGAAAGACTTCAGACATCCCCATCACTATGGATAACCAACTAATTGTGCACATTTGCAAGCTGTCAGCTTTTCTACATTTCTATCTAAAACTTTACAAATCTAGTTTAATCACCCAGACAGCAAGGGGGAAAAACTAGCATTTTATATTGAAGAACAAACTAAAATTAAATAGCAGATCTGGAAAATGCAACCACAGCATGTTGTTTATTCAATCCATATCCATGTTGGGTGTGAACAATGTACATGCTACTCCAGAGGAATACAAAAAAAAAATTAAACACATTATTCCCACTTCCAAGGGCTTATGATCTAACTGAAGAGATATGTACAAAGATATTACATTGCATGATGACACAATTTTCTCTGCTATGGATGATTAATAAGAAGAGGCAGGTGTTTCTCTGTGTCCCAGACATCTTCACATATAAGGTGCACTAAGTTGCATGACTTGATGCCAGCTTCCCAACTGGCCCTGTTGGTATTATACCTCTTAGCTCTGGAACATCTAGACTTGCTTGCCTTGCATGTTTCTGACCATGAGGTGTTGCTGATAATGAGCAGATTCCAGACCCTCCGCCTCCTCCTCATCATCAAGTAAACTTTATAGGGCACTATAAGGAGCAATCATAGAGGCTATCCAGACCAAAGGGGCAGAAGGAGCAAATGAAGGGCCCTGGATCAGTCATCTAAAGGTGTTTCATGTCAATGACAATGCCCAGGGAGTGTAGAAGTACAAGTAGGTGTCTGAGGTGTTTCAAAACCCTTTGAAGAAACAGCAAGATGTTGTGGCCTGACCCTCCATCCTAAAAGAACTCTCACTGCTTTCGAATTCTATACCTCTGAGGTGGTATCTTGACATGCCCCTAAAAAACCTCTACACAACAAAATTCTTGCTCAGCTTAGAAACTTATTGCTGTCAGTAACATTGACCTATTATGTAACAGTACCTACCTCTCTTAGAGATAAAATTACAAAAATGCTGAGAAATGAATAAAGAAAGCAAAAAGGTAAAAAATGGTGTTATTGACAGCATGTTTGTTCAAACTGTAGGTTGGAGACCCTTTAGAAAAGTGAAATCAATTTGATGCAACCAAATACATGTTTTAAAAATGAAACAGAACAGGAAAGAAGAGATGAGAAAATATCCGAGAGTATCTCATAAGAGTAAATATTATCTGTAAAACTTTTGTTCTAGTGTGTGTGTGTATGTGTGTGTGTATGTGTATATGTGTGAAATCATGATGTCAAACGTATTTCTAACTATGGGTCATGGTAGAAAGCATTTGAAAAGTACTATATACCATTGCCTCAACACCCTCATCAACATAAATTCCTAAAACCAAACCAGCCAAGCTACTGTTGGTGTGACACTTGGGCCTACCCCAAGGTCATACCCAACTCTTAGGTGTGGAAGTGGCTCCAGGATGCCATTTATTTCATAGAATGGAACAAGAGAACATACTCAAACAAGGAGACACTGATCCCAGCTGCTGCTCCCAGCCAGATCCCTGCATAATACTCTGTACACTTGTATTTGCTTCTTTTGGGGGTGAGGGATGGGGTGTTTTTATGTATGCCCATTGATATGGTTTGGCTGTGTCCCCACCCAAATTTCATCTTGAATTGTAACTCCCACAATTCCCATGTGTCATGGGAGGAACCTGGTGAGAGGTGATTAAATTACGGGGGTGGGTCTTTCCTGTGCAGTTCTCTTGACAGTGAAAGAGTCTCACAAGGTCTGACGGCTTTAAAAATGGGAGTTTCCCTGCTCATTCTCTCTTGCCTGTTGTCATGTAACATGTGCCTTTTACCTTCCACCATGATTGTGAGGTATCCCCAGCCCACGTGGAACTATAAGTCCATTAAACCTCTTTTTCTTTGTAATTTACTCAGTCTCAGGTATGTCTTTATCGGCAGCATGAGAACAGACTAATATACCCATTAAAAAGTTCTGTATTGAATTTTGGCTTCATAATACTATTTTAATAGTATGTAATAATAGTACTACAATAATAAAATATATGTTTATTATGTATTATATACAATAGTAATAAATGCATACTTATTGTATGCTTTATATGCATTATGTCATTTAATTATTCATATCAACCTTCTAAGGTAGGTTCTAACATTATTCCCATTTTCAGATGGCAAAACCGAGATTCAGAAGATCAAGTAATTTGCTCAAGGTCCACACAGCAGTAGAGCCAACACTCAAATCCAAATCTGTTTGACACAATACTATTGTCATTTATGGTGTTGTTCATGTAGAAAAGCCTGTTCATTCTTTGAACACTTTGCTTACTAGACCAATTGATCATAAAACATTAATCAATGTCTTCTTGGTCGTTTACTTTTTTTTTTTTTTTTTTGAGACAGAGTCTCGCTCTTGTCGCCCAGGCTAGAGTGCAGTGGCGCCATCTTGGCTTACTGCAACCTCCACCTCCCAGGTTCAAGCAATTCTCCTGCCTCAGCCTCCTGAGTAGATGGGATTAAGGCATGTGCCACTATGCCTAGTTAATTTTTGTACTTTTAGTAGAGACGGGTTTTGCCATGTTGGCCAGGCTGGTCTTGAACGCCCGACCTCAGATGATCCGCCCATCTTGGCCTCCCAAAGTGCTGGGATTACAGGTGTGAGCCACCGTGCCCGGCCCATCTTTTACTTATATGTTAAAATCCTTCCCACTACGTTTGACCCGAAAGTCAATTGGAAATTTTTTATTTCAACAGAGAACACCAAGTCATTGGTGAGTGGGTGTGGCTAATGTATACCACATACACCCCATGTAGTGATCATCTCTCCATATACTGTGCTTATTCAAACACAGGTTTCTGCATACAATTGTAAACAAATTTTGTTTGAGAAGAAAAACAAAAATGTTTTAAAATCTGTTACTCTATGTTATTGTTCCTCTGCTTTAGCATTTTAAATAGGTAAGTCTGTAGCATATTTATTAATAATAATTATTCCTTTAGTTCTAAAATTAGAAACTTGTTTTCTGTCTAATCTTCCCTTTATACCTTGAATTGTATGTCTTATTCTTTATTCCTTCTAGTTTTTTCTCTTTTAAAAATATCCCTTCAACTTCTGAGTTTGTTTTGTAGGTATTTGGAGATCTGGTTTACTTTAAAACAATGAAGCAGACAGAAGCCCCTGAGGGTAACTTATGGAGAACTGGGAGGTCCTACTGACTCAATTAAACTGGCAACAAATCAATAGAAACAGAAGAGAAGAGGAAAGAAAACAATAATTAAAACATTCTGTCAAAAAATAGAACAGTAATTAGAAGATGTGAACTATTGTTTTGCCACACTAATTACATTTTCATTTTCAATAGATTGCTGAAGTCCATTAAAAAAAAACTTGGCCTTCTATAGTATTCTGGTGTGCTGGTGTTTCTACCAGGTTGATAACACTGTGATTACACAACTGAACGGCTGATATTTTCACCAAAGGGGGCTGGGGCAAAGAACAAAATGATGCACTGCTCCTTATATAATGTGAATAAAATCCTTTTTTTTTTTTTTTTTTTTGAGGCGGAGTCTCGCTCTGTCGCCCGGGCTGGAGTACTGTGGCGGGATCTCAGCTCACTGCAAGCTCCACCTGCCGGGTTCACGCCATTCTCCTGCCTCAGCCTCCAGAGTAGCTGGGACTACAGGCGCCCGCCACCTCGCCGGGCTAGTTTTTTTGTATTTTTTAGTAGAGACGGGGTTTCACTGTGTTAGCCAGGATGGTTTCGATCTCCTGACCTCGTGATCCACCCGTCTCGGCCTCCCAAAGTGCTGGGATTACAGGCTTGAGCCACCGCGCCCGGCCTAAAATCCTTTATATAGTCATTCTGATGTGACCCATGCTTAGTCATTGTACATGCATTTATGTGTGCATATACGATCATTTATGATGTATGATGATGATGACGATGACAATGAGGATGATGATGATAGCTGCTCTCTATTGAGCACCATGTACCAGGCACTTCGCAAAGCACATAACATGTATTATCTGGTTTAATTCTCATAACAAATGTATTATTTACATAATTGTATTATTTCCCTATTTTGGAATTGAGTTCATCCGACTCCAGAGCCTATTCTCTGAACACGTATGGTTCAACTGGAGTGTGCTGAGGCCAGCAAAACTCATGACAAGGCCAGCAGAAAAATCAGCTACAAGTTTGCTCTGCCCTTCACCAACCATTGCTATACCCATGGGACTATGAGCCTTCATTTTATGGAGACTGTAATTTCAAAGCGCTTAAAAATGGGAGGCAAAAACATGCACCTTACAATTCTTCCAAGGAGTTTTGCTGCAAAGGGAGGCAGAAAAATGAGCCCTACTGATATGGTTTGACTGTGTCCCCACCCAAATCTCATCTTGAATTCCCATATGTGGTGGGAGGGACCCAGTGGGAGGTAATTGAATCATGGGGGCAGGTCTTTCCTATGCTGTTCTTGTGAGAGAGAATAAGTCTCACGAGATCTTATGGTTCTATAAGGGAGAGTTTCCCTGCACAAGCTCTCTTCTCTTGTCTTCTGCCATGTAAGATGTGCCTTTCACCTTCCGCCATGATTGTGAGGCCTCCCCAGCCACATGGAACTGTAAATCCATTAAACTTCTTTTTTTTTTGACATGGAGTCTCACTCTGTCACCCAGGCTGGAGTGCAGTGGCACAGTCTCTGCTCACTGCAACCTCTGCTTCCTGGGTTCAAGTGATTCTCCTGCCTCAGCTTCCCAAGTAGCTGGAATTACAGGCACGCATTACCATGCCCAGCTAATTTTTTTGTATTTTTAGTAGAGACAGGGTTTTGCCATGTTGGCCAGGCTGGTCTCGAACCAAATGCCTGACCTCAGGTGATTCACCCACCTCAGCCTCCCAAAGTGCTGGGATTACAGATATGAGCCACCACACCTGGCCTAAACCTGTCTATTTTATAAATTGCCCAGTCTTGGGGATGTCTTTATCAGCAGCATAAGAATAAACTAATTAACTACCTAGTTGATAAAAAAAAAAAAGTGTGGTCAAGAGAAAGTTCAAAATTCAAGAAAGAACAGCATGCATGCATACTGATGAAATAAGTCAGTAGAAGGGAAATACCAACTGATGTTAGAGAAAAAGAAGCGTCTCTAGAGTGATACCCTTAGGTGGGTAAGAAGAAATGGAAGCTAGAGCAAAGTGGGAGGATTAGATTCAAGAAGGAACATAGTAAATTTCATGAGAGTAATAGTCAGGAGGCCCAGTATATGATGCACACGATGGAGATGTGGGTAGATATGGTGAAGGACGTCTGGGGAACTTCTTTTATGACTGAGAAAAATGGAAAATTAAAGCAATCAGAAAATCTTCATGAATGGTTATGTTTAAACACACACACACATAGAAATGCAAACTGAAGTATTTCTAGGTGAAATGGCATGTCATCTGGTATTGCTTTAAAATGCTTCAGAAAAAATTAAAAGTACATCTCAGAGTTAATGGAATAACAACTGACATTAATAATAATAATAACTGACATTTATTGAGAATTTACTGTGAGCCATTGAATTAAGTGCTTTACAACTGAGCATAATTCCTGGCTCTCTTGATTCTGTTTTCATTTGTGTCCATTCTCCCAGAAGGGTAGGAGGGGTTCCTCTGGACCTTTCCTACCTTGTCTTGTAAACATTCACTCCTAGATCCACAAACCTGAAATCCCTTGGCTGTGCACTGGAAACCACCAGTGAGTGTCGGGACCAATGATCCTTTCCCTTTCCAGTAGCAGTGGTGCCGTCATACCCTGACGACGCTGCTTCTCCTGGGAAAAGCTGGTACTGAAAAGCTGGTAGAAAGACTGAAAGCTAGTCTTTCTACCCTGGGCAATTGCTGAACTTTCAGTCCTTCTAATTCTGGCTTTTATTTACTTCTCTGAGGTTGTAGAAACACTGGTATGTATAGGGAAAAAGAACACAGAGGTTGGCTCCAGGCAACTGTCTTGATAAACCAAATCTAGGGGTAGGTAACACGATGAAGTCATTGAAACATTAATTAAGGGATATTTTAATCCTGGTACTTTCTTTTATATCCTTTGTTCTGTGTCCTCTCATTTTGTCACTGAGGGTGGCCCACATCCACTGCTCCAAGAAGAGATATGAACACAGCATAGGAAAGAGGAGTTCACCTCCTCAATTCTGAGTGCAGAAATACTGAAGAAGCATGGAATCCTAGCAAAGAATAATCTGAGATGAAGCCTTTCAAGGAAGAACAAGTCTTCCACAAGGCATGGAACAAAAAATGACCTGTGAAAAAGAAGTAGGGTAGTGGCCAACCCTGGGAAAGGGGAGTTGATTGAGGGTAGCTGAAGAAACAGAAATATTGACAATGCTATGTACTCATTTGCTAGAGCTGCCATGAGAAAGTATCATAAACTGAGGAGTTTAGCAACAGAAATTTATTGTTTCACACTTCTGGAAGCTAGAAATTTGAAGTTAAAGTGTTGGCAGGATGAGTTTCTTCTGAGAACTGTGAGGGAAGGATCTATTCCAGGCCATTCTCCTTGGTTGTCTTCTCTCTGGGTGTCTTCATATCATATTTCTTCTACAGATTGAGCACTGAGAAGTGCCCAAATTTCCCCTTTTTGTAAGGACATCAGTCATATTGGATTGGGGCCTATCCTAATGATTTCATTTTAACTTGATTATCTCTGTAAAGATGTCATCTCCACGTATAGTCATATCCTGAGATACTGGGGGATTAGGACTTCAACATATAAATTTTGGAGGGGGAAGGAGACACCCTATTCAACCTAAAAAAGGTGAGATATGGGAATTTTCTCGAAGGGACCCTGTGGATGTGCACCACAATAACACTGTGCTTCTCGGAGCAGCCCTCCATCACTAGTGCCCTGGAGCCACACGGGAGCTGAGGCAGCCTCCATAGACAATTCACCTCCTCTCCCCCAACTCTTGGGACCACAGTATCTTCCTCATCATCTGGGGCAGGTTCCCTTTGTCCAGTGGGACTATTGCACAGCCAGAGGGAATCACATCCATCTGTCCCCTAACACTTGGCACCACCTCATCTATGTAGGCACATACCTTATCTATATAGAGAACCCGATTGTATCAATCCACAACAGACTTCCCTACCACACCACGTCAGCAGGGCTTTGATCATGGGGCATCAGGGTGGCAATATAAATGGAAAATCCTTCTATTTCTATTGTGGTGGAACTAGAGAATACCATCGGCAGCAGTGGCACAGTGCTAAAATCCATTCCTGGCATATGTAATGTGCAAGGTAGACTTTTTTTTATTACATCTATCTTTGTCTGTGAAGCTTTTCTTTCCATGGTTCTGTGTCCAGCTCTAATAGTTGGAGGTTAAAAGAAAATGTTCGACAAACTTTCTTCTAATTTCTAATCTGATTCCAAATTTTCTGATTCCTGACCTGATTCTAAATTTTCTAATTCCTAATCTGATAGTGAATTTTCAAAGTACTACCAAGCCCAGGGTATGAAAAGAGTATCAAACATAAGGATAGAATTACCAAACATGCAAGTCTGTTTTCTAATTTTATAGGGGGAAGTCTCACTAATCATGACACATCATATAAAATAATAACTGCCCTATAATAACATGTAATAATATTTAATAACAAGTAATATTCAGCGTTATGGTTTTCTCCAGGATTTCTAAGGTCATGTCTAGAAAACACAAAAGGAAGTTTGAGTGTAATTTGCTTCCCCCTCTCCCAAAAATATTATTAGACACACTTTGAACATGTATTTGGTGGGCTCTGCAAATTAAACCAAATTTTGCCCCAGTTCAAGCCAAGTTAATACAAGTCTTAAAGGGCAGGAAGTGAGTTGGGTGAAGAAAAAATCTGAAATAAATTGATTTAAGAATCACTTCATCACTGCAGTGACAGCCTTGATGTATAAATTTCTACCTGGGAGGGAGGTCGAGAAACCTTGTCAACTGTTCTCATAGGCATCAGTGCTGGTGTGGCCAAAAAGGCTCAACAAAAATGTTGAGCATCTTTAAACAGCATATTCAGATAGAAGAAAAAATATAAACATTCACTTGTATTAAAGTAGCTATTGTCAACATACCTCAATACAAAAGAAACAGAAGAAGAGGAGACCCAAAGAAGTGAAGTTTCATTATTACAGAACTATAGTGGTTTCCAAATTAGAATACATTAAAAGTATTAGAAATGTCAAATTTGGCAGATGAAGTCACAGAGGCAATACAATTAGTCTCTAAAACCATGAATAGTAACTGTGACCATTCTAGAAAATGGAACTTAGGGCCCTTTCCCCCGCCCCAATAAATATTGGTCATGTCCAAAGGAAAGTTATTTACAGTTACAAATAATGTTGATCATAAGACATACTATGAAAATATTTCTTGGTTCCCTAAATACAGTTGACCCTTGGAGATAAAGGGGTCAAAGGTATTTGAACTGTGTGGGTCCACTTATACAGATTGTTTTCAATACAAGTTATATCAAGCGTGCCTGCCTTTCCTGTATCCCCTTCCACCTCCTCCACCTCTTCTGCCTCTGCCATCCTTGAGACAGAAAGACTAACCCCTCCTCTTCCTCAGCTACTCAACATGAAGATGATAAGGACGAAAATCATCCATTTCCACTTAATGAACAGTAAATATATTTTCTCTTCCTTATGCTTTTCTTAATAACATTTTCTTTTCTCTAGCTTATTTTATTGGAAGAATGCAACATGTAATAGACATAACAAACAAAATTGTGTGAATCAACTGTTCGTGTTATCAGCAAGGCTTCTGACCAACAGTAAGCTATTAGTAGTTAAGTTTTTGTGGAGTCAGCCAAAAGTTCTATGCAGATTCTCAACTGCATGGGAGTCAATGCCTCTCACCCCTGTATTGTTCAAGGGTCAACTGTACAGCCATTCCTTATTATCTTTTTTCCTTTGCATAATTCAAGCTAGTGGTTGAGTATAATAACCCAATTCGAAGTGCTTTCCTATTCAGCTAGGCTAAGCCAAACTCTTCTGCATTCTCATTTGCCAGTTTTTCTCCAGTTATTTTAGTACCCTGTAACCCTACTCTAGGGTACTTCCTTGAAGAATGGTAACCTCCCCCTCATCACATGGTTTAGGTGTCTTGAACTCTATTTCTTTGCTCTGTTTGTACCACTGCCTTGTGCAAAATTAAATTTCCTCTTATTCATCCCAACTTCCTTCTTCCCTTCTTAACAAACTTCTTGCGAGAATAATTTATATAGTTGACACTCACTGATTACATTTCTACAACCCTCACTGAGGCCTCAATTCATTGCTGCTATGGTCTGAATGTAGACATCCCTTCAAAATTCATTTATTGAAATCTTAACCCTCAAAGTGATGGTATCAGAAGGTGGAGGCTTTAAGAAGTGATTAAGTCATGAAGGTAGAGCCTTCATGAATGGGATTGGTGCCCTTATAAAAGAGGCCCTAGAGATACCCTTTGCACCTTCCACAACGTGAGGGCACAGGGAGAATATGCCATTTGTGAGCCAGAGAGTGGGCACTTAACAGATACCAAATCTGCAGGCACCTCGGTCTTGGACTTCCCAGTCTCCAGGACTGTTAGAAATAAATTTTTGTTATTTGTAGACTGGGTATAACATGCTCAGTTTAAGGTATTTTGTTATAGTCACCTAAATGAACTAAGACAATCATTAACTGGTTTATTTCTTCCATACTCTCTTGAGGTCATTAGTGACTTAATTGCCAACTTTAATACCCTACATTCAGACCATCTTTTTTCTTGAAATTCTATATATAATGGCTTTCAGGGTAAGATACTAGCCTGAATTGTTTTTATTACATTTCTAACTACTCCCTAATATGCAATTCTCAGTTCTCTTCCCATTCTCCACATTCTTATAAATTCTCATGTATATGCAAGTCGATCTCAAATCTATGTGTCCTACCTTTCTTCTACATTTAGAACAATATTTTTCAAGTCCATTATAGCATCTATTATACTGCATTGTAATCTTCTCTTATATGTCTGTGATGCTCAAGAGATTCTAATTCCCTGAAGACAGCAACTGTGTCTTCCTGGGGAAACCAGTGTGCCTAGAGCGGAGTATGTTTGAGTAAGAGAGAAAGTGAGAGAAGTAATAGGGGTTAGAAGTCATAGAGCTGCATAAGGGCTTTAGATCTAGATCTTTCCCTAAGTACATTGGGAGCCATTGAGGGGTTTGAGGCATAGAAGTACCATGATCTGAGTTATGTTTTGTGAGAAATCCCTCTAGTATTACATTGAGTGTAGACTGTAGGGAAATAAGAATGGCAGCAAGGAGATCAGTTAGGCAGCCTTTGCAATAGTCTAGGCAAGAAATCATGGTGACTGTAACTGAGGTGGTAACAATGTTGGTGGCATTAGTCAGATTCTGATTATGTTTGAAAACAGAATTGGATTATTCTGACAGGAAAAAAATTAAGACTGAGAAGGTGTTTGGCAAGAGAACTCTAAGAATGGAGCTTCCCAGAATGGAATAGTTTCAGGGCAGGGAATATAACGATCAGATTTGTTGTTTCAGTGGCCACTGTGGAGGTTTGGTGGAGGTTGTTTCAAGAGAACAAGATGAGTCAGGATACGACAGATTATCAGGTTATTGTAGTAAAGAAAGAAGTGAATCTTTGCCAAAGCAAGGATAGCTTAGATAACAGAACAAATTCAAGAAATATTTATGAGCAAAAACTAAAGTGTATTTTGTATTTATAAATAACTCTGCAAAAAGTCATATTGAAGAACGTAAGTTGGAAATTTTAATTTTGAAAAACAAAAGAAATCTCTAGCTCAATGAAATTTGTAAATTCTGTCTGCTTGAGAGTTTAGTGATACATATTTGTTTTTGGTAAAAGCTAATGGTTAAATCTAATGCTGGCTTAGAATCATTTTGCGTGGCTAGGACTCTTTATTTAGATGATGCTGATTAGTTAATATAAATACTTGTTTTACTTTCCAACATGTATTTGCTGAAAAATTATTCCCCAAAGAGTACAATAAAATAAAAATTTAAATCAAAATGATAGTATTTATAGTCACCAAATATTCACTGAGAATCCACAGCATTTCAAAAAAATAAATTATGGACTCTAGGGAATATAATAAAATGCATTTATCTCTACTTTTTTTTTGAGACGGAGTTTTGCTCTTGTTCTACTTTTTTAAGCAAACTTTTTATTCAAGTATAATATCCATACAAATAAATACACAAATCGTAAGTATACACCTCAATGAATTTTCATAAAGTGAACACGTCTTTGTAGCTAGCACTCAGATCAAGCAACAGAATTTGATCAGGCCCCTAGAAACTTCCTCTAGCTCTCTTCCTGTCACTACATTTCCTAGAGGAGTCCCTTTCCTGACTTCCATCACCATGAAAGTTTTACCTGTTTTTGAATTTTTATGTAAAAGAAAGCATACAAGTTGTACTCTTTTTACCTAGCTTTTTAAGCTCACTATTATTTTTGTGAGCCTCAGCCATATTATTGCAGGTACTCCATTCATTTTTATTGTTATATATATTTCAATTGTTTGAATATATCACAATTCATGTATTTATTTTACTGATGATGGACATTTAAGTTATTCCTAGTTTTTAGCCATCATGGGTAGTGTTACTATGAACATTCTTGTAAGATAGACAGACAGAGATAATCTGTTAGTTATAAACTAAGAGTAGAATTTCCTGAGTTATAAATTATGTGTCTATTCAACTTTAGCAGATAATGCCAAACCATTTTCCAAAGTTGTTGTTATGTTATCTTTATTTTTTCTGGTTAAATGTTTAGAAAATATTCTATTCTAGAACGATTTTTGACTTTTTCCAAGAAATAATTTGATCATACATGAACATTTCACTATTATAAGCTATGTACTAAAATAAGTTGTAAAAATTCTGACTGCTTAAGGAAACTATTTTAGAAATTTAGTTCACCTAAAACACTAAGGGAAATCAGTAAGTTAAGAAAAAGAGAATATACAGTAATAATGATAATAGCTACGTTTTTGTGTGCAGCTACTGGATCTCCCCATGAAGGAGAGCAGGAGTTCCTACAAAAGAGAAAGGAAGCTTATTTCCCCAAATGCCCAACCTAGGTATCTGTGTGTCTCACCAGATAAAAATGCCCAGCTCGGAATTGAGCCAAATGCCTGGCCATTTTGAAGTATTGAGTGGAATCAAGTTACTCCAACTGGGATAAATTATGCTATGTTTGCTATGTTGTTTAGTGCAGTAGCTTCAGTTCTTAATCCAATGTCTGGCATATAATAGGTGTTCAATATATATTTGTCAGTGAACACATAAATTAGTTATTAATAAGTAACTTCTGGGAAAAATATCTGGCTGGGAAAAGCCATCATAATGATTTATGCTACTGACATAGCCAGACACCATTCAGTTACTTATGTGACTGGTAATCTGCTAGGTCACCTTGCCTTTCAAGATGCAAATGAGCTGGCTCAAACCACTATCACGTACGGGCTGGGAAACCCAATATCCATCCCAAACTCTCCTGAGAATCTTTGAGAAATGTTGACTTTTTGCTCATCACTGATGGTTGTATACTCTCAAATCCACTAGATTAGTTTGCCCAGTGAAGCATATTGCCATGTTCTGCACACTCTCCTTCTCCTATGCTATGTGGTATTGCACAGGACACCAGATTGATTTCTTTCTACCCTCAAAGTACTAGCAATGCAGGACAATATGTGTGGCAAACTTTTACTAAGGCTTGGGATAGTAGAGTGAGTTTACAACATAGACCCACAAACAACCTGAAACGGACTAGTAGACAGCCTTGTTTTAAAATGTCCCTCAGACACTCTGACACTGGGAATCTCACCAGTTGCTATTTCTCACTAGATATTTTTCTCATGAGTTCCAGTCTCCTGACTAATGGGTCAGTCCTCCCTTCCTTGACTCATCCTCTCCACCCTCCTCCTTTCAAATGCCTATTAACTTTACATGTAAATAATTGTAATTTTCTGGATTGATCTATTGTAAAGGATCTAACTGATCTCCCATCTTCCCTTCCATCCTCCCCACCCTAGAGTCTATTGGTCATACAACAGCAAGCTACAAAGTAATCTTAAAACATAAGTCTAACTATGTCACTCTCCTGCTCCAAATCCTCCACTAGCATCATACTTAAAATAAAATGCAAACTCCTTGCCACTGCCTGCAAGGTCTTACATGCTCTGGCTCCCATTTGCCTCTCTGACCTCATCACCTTCCACTCTGCTCTACCTGCCCTAGTTTGCTTGTTATTCTTTAAATACATAAGCTCATTCTACTTCAGGGCCTTTATCCTTGCGCTTCCCCTGTGTTTAGTCTTTACGTTTCTTCTCTCTGTCATCATTCAGGGTCTGCTTAAGTGTCATCTTCTCAAAAGGGCTATCCCTGAATTAACTGTCTGTAGTTGCTCTCCCTTCCCTTCATTTCCTCCAGAGCTCTTACCACCATCAGAAATCTTGTTATTTATTAAAAAAATGATTTGTTTGTTGTCTGTCTCCCTTTATTAGAATCAAAGTGTCATGAGGGTAGAGAATGTCTGGTACATCTCAGGGCCTATACATGTAGAAACAGAACCTGGTAAACATAAGCATTTCCTATATATTTGTTCAGTGAATAAATGGATGAATGAAATAATATTTTTACCTCACTTTCTCCTTACTGAACTTGTACTTAAAACTTTAACTTCTACATTCAAAGGGGCCAATAAATTGGATTCACTTAAAAAAATCTATTTCAAATACAAATTATGTCATTTCATTAGGAGTCAGCCATGGCTGGAATCAATTACTGCTTTAAAAAAATATTTTTCTCTCTCTTGCACATGAAAGGATAGATACATGAAAACTTAGAGATATAAAAAGTAATCAAATATATTGAATAAGATATATAATTTATTTAAACACGCATGCCTTTAAAGGTTACCCTATATATGTACAACTTTTAAATACATGTGCGTATTTTAATGACATTATATATACAGGTTTGAATAAGTCATTGTATTCTTAATGAAACAAAAAAGGGTATTTTAATGGAAATACATGTTAATCTGTCTTGTTAGCAAAAAACAAAATCCAACACTATTTAAAGTAATAAAACAAAACCTGGAAGCAAAAAACATAAAATTCAAAATGTTTGGCATCTAATAAAATATTACCAGGCATACAAAACAAAAACCAAGACCCATAATCAGAAGATAAACTAATCAAATTGAAATAGATCCAGAAATGACAGAACTACCCAACAAAAATGCAGACAGCTATTATAGTGTGCTCCAAATGTTCCAGAAAGTAGAGAAAAGTACAATCATAGTGAGGAGAAACATAAGATATTTTAAAAGATTCAGATGAGTCCGGGTGTGGTGGTTCATGCCTGTAATCCCAGCACTTTGGGAAGCCCAGGAGGGTGGATCACCTGAGATGAGGAGGTCAAGACCAGCCTGGCCAACATGGTGAAACTCTGTTTCTACTAAAAATACAAAAATTAGCCAGGCGTGGTGGCAGGCACCTGTAATCTCAGCTACTTGGGAGGCTGAGGCAGAAGAATCGCTTGAATTGGGAGGCGGAGGTTGCAGTGAGCCGAGAGCTGAGATCACACCACTGCACTCCAGCCTGGGCAACAAGAGTGAAACTCAGTCTTAAAAAAAAAAAATAGATTCAGATGAAATTGTAAAGATGAAAAATGCAATATGTCAAATGAAAAATCCATCAGATGAAATCAAAGACAAATTAAATGCTGTAGAAAAGAAAAAAAAATCAGAGAACTTGAAGACAAGCAATACAGACTATCCAAAATGAAGCACAAAGAAAAAAACACAGTGGAAAAAATGAATAGAGCATCAATCATCTGAGGGACAATATTAAGAAGTATAATGTGTGTGTTAATGGAGTTCCAGGGAAGAATACAAAAGTTTAATTCTTTTGAAATGATTGAAAAATGTTCACATTTGATGAAAACTACAAACAAGTTCAAGAACTCAGGAAACCCCAAGCAGAAAAAATATAAAGAAAAACACACCAAGACACATAATAATAAAAAAAGTTAAGATAACCAGTGATAAAGGGAAAATCCTAAAAGATGCTAGGGATGGAGGGGGGGTCAGGAAGACACGCTACAAACAGAGAAACAAAAATGAGAAATGCAGCGAACTGCTTCAAAAGCTATGGAAGCCAGAGACAACGGAACACATCTTGCTGCACAGAAAAAAAAAAAAAAAAAGACTCAAATATATCAACCTAGAATTCTGTATTTAGCAAAAAGACCTGAGAGAATGTTACTGGATTTACTGCTCTACATGAATGTTAAAAAAGTTCTTTACATTAAAAGAGATTATTATCAGGTGTTAATTTGAATCAATACACATGAATGAAGAACTCTGGAGATGGTAAAAATACGAATAAGTAGAAAACATTTTTATCAGTTTGAAACTTCTTTAAAAATAATTAACTATCTAAAGCAAAAATAATGAATTGTCAAGTTTATAATATAGGTAAAAGTAAAATGTATGACAACAACAACACAAAGGTGGGGAAATAGAAGCATTATATCCATGAATTGAAGGTAGACAGTAATAAGCATAAAAATGTATATTGTAAACCCTGAAGTAACCACTAAAATAGTGAAATAAAGTGGTTACTTTATTATAATATAGCTAATAACACACTAGCAGAGAAAAAATGGAAATTAAATAAAAATTAACCTCCCAAAAATTTGGAGAAAAGAGGAAAAAACAGAACAAAGGTCAGAAATGACAAATAGAAGGAAAAAAAGTTACATTTAAACTCAAACATATTGATAATTAGATTAAATATAATAGTTTAAACACCCAACTTTAAGAGTATTATCAGATTAGATTAAAAAGCAAAACCTACCTATATGCCATCTATAAGACATAAATATGAAGACATAGATAAGCTAAAACTTATTGAATAGAAAGATACATTATGAAAACACTAATCAAAAGGAAGCTGGAGTGGCTATATGAAGTAGATTTTATTTTATTTTATTTTATTTTATTCTATTCTATTATTTTAATTTTTTTGAGACGGAGTCTCACTCTGTCGCCCAGGCTGGAGTGCAGTGGCCGGATCTCAGCTCACTGCAAGCTCCGCCTCCCAGGTTTATGCCATTCTCCTGCCTCAGCCTCCCGAGTAGCTGGGACTACAGGCGCCCACCACCTTGCCCGGCTAATTTTTTGTATTTTTAGTAGAGACAGGGTTTCACCGTGTTAGCCAGGATGGTCTCAATCTCCTGACCTCGTGATCCGCTCGTCTTGGCCTCCCAAAGTGCTGGGATTACAGGCTTGAGCCACTGTGCCTGGCTGAAGTAGATTTTAGAATGAGGAATTATATCAGGGATGAAGAAGGTAATTTCATCATGAAAAAGGGGTCAATTCATTAAGAGACTATAAGAATACTAAATATATATGCACCTAATATCAGAGCTTCGAAATACACAAACAATATAATGCAGTCACATGTTGCTTAATGATGAGGATAAATTCTGAAAAATGCATCCTTAGGTAATCCTGTTGTTAGAACATCACAGTGTACTTGCACGAAACTAGATGGTAAAGCCTACTAATGCCTAAGTTATATGGTATAGCCTATTGCTCCTAGGCTACAAACATGTACAGCCTGTTACTATCCTTAACACTGTAGGCAACTGTAACACAATGGTAAGTGTTTGTATATATAAACTAAGAAAAGATGCAGTAAAAATATAGTACAAGAGATTAAAAAGGTACACCTCTATAGGGCACTTACCATGAATGGAGCTTGCAGGACTGGAAATTGCTCTGGGTGAGTCAGTGAATGAGTAGTGAGTGAATGTAAAGGCCTGGGACATTACTGTACACTACTATAAGCTGTATACATACCGTATGCTTAGGCTACACTAAATTTATAAAATATAGAATTGTGCTACAACATTACAATAGGTATAACATCACTAAGCAACAGGAATCTTTTAGCTCCATTATGATCTGTGGTACATATGATCATTGTATATGTGGTCCATTGTTGACTGAAACATTGTTAGGTGGCACATGACTGTATATATGAAACAAAACTGATACAACTGAGGAGAGAAATCAATAAATTCAACAATTATAGTTGGAGAGTTTAACAGCTCTCTTTCATTAGCTGAGATAACAAGTATATAGAAAATCAATAAAAATATAGAAGACATGAACATTACCAAAAGTTTGACCTAATTGACATTTATAAAACGTGCTACCCAACAACAGAAGAATACATATTCTTTTCCAGCGCACATAGAAAATTTACCAAGATAGGTCATATTCTGGGATAGAAAAATCAGTCTCATAAATTGTAAAAGGTTGAAATAACAAAAAATATGTTCTCTTACCACAGTGATATTATATTAGAAAGCGATAACATAACTATACGGAAAATCTAAAAATATTTGCAAATCAGTCGACATATTTCAGAGTTCATGGGTTAATGAAGAATTCACAATGATTATTGGAAAATATTTTGAGATTAATAGAAACAAAAATAACATTTCAGAAGTTATGGGATGCAACATAGCACTTAAAGGTAATTTTAAAGCATTAGCTGCTTATATTAGAAAAGAACAAATATTTCAAGTAGATAATCTAAGAATTTATATTTAAAAACCAGAAAAAGAAGAATAAATAAAGCCTCAACTAAACAAAAGAAAAAAAAATCAGATATCAATGATAAAGGAAACAGTAAAACAATAGAGAAAATCAATAGAGAAAAAGCTGATTTTTAAAAATGACCAATAAAGCTGATACAACTCTAGACCAGGTGTTGATAAACTATGGCCTATGGACCAAATAAAGTGTGTCACCTGTTTTTAGTACTCTGCAGTTATAAATTGTTTTTACATTTTTAAAAGATGTTAAAGAGGAAGGAGGAGACAAAGAAGGAAGAGAGGAAGAAGAAATAAATCCACGGCCCACAAAACCTAAAATAGTTACTATCTAATACCTTACAGAAAAAAGTTTGTCAACCTCTGATCTAGCCAAGTAAATTAGAATAAAGAGAAGAGACATAAAGTATCAATATCATAAATGAAAAAAAGGGTGTCACTACAGATCCTACAGACATCAAACATATTATTGGAAATACTATGAACATTTTATGCCAACAAATTCAACACTTCAGAATAAATGAAAAATCTGTTGAAATACACAAACTATTAGAGCTCACTCATAAAAGAAGTAAATCATCTAAACAGTACTGTATCTATGAAGAACATAGAATTTTTAGCTTAAAAATTTTCCCATGAAGAGAATTTTATGCCCAGCTTCAACAGTTAATTCAATTAAACATCTAAGAAAGAGAACACAGATTTGTCCAGAAAATAGAAGAGGATGGCATCCTTTCCAACTCATCTATAAAACCAGTGTTACCCTGATACTAACACCAGACATAAACACTATTATAAGAAAAAAACTCACAGAATATTAAGATAATATGCCATGACCAAGTATTGTTCATCCCAAGAACTCAAGGTTAGTTTAGTATTTGAGACTCAGGGTAAATTCAGCATATTAACATTCCATAATAAAGGATACACTATATAGTTATCTCAATAGATGCCAAATAAAAAAGAATTACAAACATTTTGTTTTTTAATATTTGATAGAAACTTGCAGCAATTTAGGAATGAAAGAGAACTTCCTCAACCTGATATGGGACATCTAAAAAAATATGTAGCTAACAATGCATGGATAGACATATCGGTTGCTGGAACTGAATAGAAAGCCCATACACATCCACACATATGTTGTCAACTGATTTTCAACAAGGGGCCAAGATAATTCAATCAAGAAAGAGGAGTCTTTCCAACAAATGGAAAAAATAGGCATCCATATTCGAAACTACGAACCCAACCCTTACTTTATATCACCTACAAAAATTAATTATAAACATAATTATCACATAAACATAAATGTATCCTAGAACAATAAATAAGCACTAAAATTATACAACCTGTAGAAGAAAATACAAAATAAAATTACTGTTACCTTGGGTCAGTCAGAGATTTCTTAAATATGACACCAAAAGCTTAAGCCATAAAAGAAAACAATGTGGATAAACTGAATGTCTTTACAATTAAATCTGTGTCCTCTTCAAAATATATTTTTAAGGAAAGACAAGTCACAGGCTAGGAGAATGTATTTGCAAACACGTATATGAAATAGTCTTACTATCCAGTATATATAAGGAACTCTTGCAACACACTAATAGGACAATCAAACTGATTTTTAAATGGACAAACATTCAATATATACTTTATCAAAGAAGGTATAACAAAGAAGCACATGAAAAGATACTAAACATAGTTACCGTGGTAATTTAGATTAAAACTACAATGAGATACCTACACATATATTAGAATATCAAAAATTTGAAAGATTGATAATGACAAATAAGTGAGAATGTGGAACAAGAACTCTCATAATTTGTACTTATGCAAATGCAAAATAGAAGAAACTGGTTTGGAAAACGGTTTAGCAGTTTCTTAGAATGTTAAGCACATACTCACTTTATGACCCCAGAAATTCTACTCTAGGTATCTACCCAAAATAAGTAAAAATGTATGTTCACAAAAAGACATGTACTAAATATCATGGAAGGTGAAAAACTAAAAGCAATCTAAATTTCCATTAATTGGCTAATGGATAAATCATAGCAGCAAAATGAAATAAACTACTGAAACACAAAACAACACAGGTGAATCTCAAAAGCATTATGCTAAATGAAAGAAGTCAGACATAGAAGACTATATACTGTCTGATCCCTTTTAGATAACATCCTAAAAAAGGTGAAACAGTGGCAAAATGTATCAAAGTGACAAAGGCAGATCGGTGGTTTCTGGGAGCCGGGGCTCAGGGGAGGGCTGTGAGTGCAGAAGTTCAGGAGAGAACATTCTGGAGTGATAGGAATGTTCTGTAACCTGATTGCAATGGTGATTATGTGATTGTATACATTTATCAACATTTAATGAAATATACACTTAAAATAGATCAATTTTCTGTATCTAAAGTACATAAAATAAAAAGAAGACCCTAAATATTTATTCATTTGTTTGTTTATTTATTTATTTATTGAGATATTGACAGAGGGTCTTGCTCTAACCCAGGCTGGAGTACAATGGCATGATGGGGCTCACTGCAGCCCCAACTTCTCGGGCTCAAGAGATCCTCCTGCTTCAGCCTCCTACAGGGACAACAGGTGTGAGCCACCACACCCAGCTAATTTTTAAAAAATCATTTTATGTAAAGACAGTGTCTCACTGTGTTGCGTTGCCCAGGCTGCTCTCAAACTCCTGGACTCAAGTGGCCCTCTTGCCTCAGCCTCCCAAAGCTCTGAGACTACAGGTGTAAGCCACTGCACCTGGCCTCTTAAATAAGATATTTTGATAAAACCAAGGTGGGCGGATCACCTGAGGTCAGGAGTTCAAGACCAGCCTAGTAAACATCATGAAATCCTGTCTCTACTACAGATACAAAAATTAGCTGGGCATGGTGGAGCATGCCTGTAGTTCCAGCTAGTCAGGACGCTGAGGCAGGAGAATCACTTGAACCCGGGAGGCAGAGGTTGCAGTGAGCGGAGATCGTACCACTGCACTCCAGCCTGGGCGACAGAGTGAGACTCCATCTCAAATAAATAAATGAATAAATAAATAAATCAAACAAAACTATGGAAAGGTATGTTAGTATTTTTTAGCTATCTCTAAAATGTTACAAAATCAGGAAAACCATGGTCTGATCTAAGGTGCTGTGTTTTGAGCTACAAATAAAACCATTTGTTTTGTCTACTTTGTTACAATGAAATATGGAGTTGAATACATATGCTGGGGAAAACAGTTAATAAGCTGCTCATATTATGAATATCCATTTCATAGGAAAGAAAATAGGCTCAGAGAGATTAAGCAACTTTCACAGGCAGCCTTAGCTGTCAGTAGCGGAGGTTTCCCTCCAGCCTAAGCTTTCCTGACACCAAGCAGGTGCTCTTTTCTCCTCAGCATGCTGCTTTCACATCTCCAAGACATCAAAAAAGTTGAGACAATCATAACTCTTAAAACTGAATTTTCTTCATTTGAGGTCTTAGACAGGGGAAATAAATATTTTAAGCATGCAAGCAAAGCAAAGACATTACAGTCTTACACAACTGGAATAAAATTCCTAATTAGCAACTTACCCACACACAGCCTTTGGAGAGGTAAATCTTTCTGACTGTCAGTTCCCTCATCTGAAAACCTGAAATAATAATGTACTTATTACAAGGTCATTATGAAGATGTGAGGCATTGTATGTACAATTCAGTGTAGTATTTTAACAAGTAGTTAAGTCTACTGTATATTTTTGTACTCTCAGCGAAAAAGAGGTCTCCTCTGTTAAAATAAATTTAGAGAATGTTGCCTTACACATATACATCATGGAATACTATGCAGCCATAAAAAAGAATGAGTTCATGTCCTTTGCAGGGACATGGGTGAAGCTGGAAACCATCATTCTCAGCAAACTAATACAGGAACAGAAAACCAAACAGCACATGTTCTCACTCATAGGTGGGAATTGAACAATGAGAACACATGGACACAGGGAGGGGGACATCACACACTGGGGCCTGTCGGGGCGTGGGGAGCTAGGGGAGGGATAGCATTAGGAGAAATACCTAATGTAGATGAGGAGTTGATGGGTGCAGCAAACCACCATAACACGTGTATACCTGTGTAACAAACCTGCACATTCTGCACATGTATCCCAGAACTTAAAGTATAAAAACAAACAAACAAACAAACTCTCAGCAAACTAAAAAAACCGAAACTTTCTTCACCTGATAAATGCTTACAAAAACTTTTACTCATTGTGATATTTAATAATTAAAAACTAAATATCTTTCCCCTAGAATCAGAGGTGCTGGAAAATGTATTGGACATTTGAGCTAAGCAATAAAGCAAATCAAAGAAATTAAAGCTGTCCTAATTGTTAAAAAAAAAAAAAAAAAAAAAACAGAGAGAGAGAGAAATAGAGAACGTGAAAGAATGTGGCCTTAAATAGCTTTCTTCATATCAGGATTTCTTAGAGCCTTCCATATACAATATTCATTTTTAATCTCTAGGGAAGGAAACATGCATGAGTTATTTCTCACTCATTTTTGCCAGGAAATCATTATGCCATACCGCATGAATTAGAAGACTCTACGTTTTTACAAAAGCACATGCCCTTTCTGACTTTTGTCTAACATTTTCTAGTCCATTCCTCTTGAATGCTTAAACAATTCAATGTTATATTTAAAGACATGGGCTTTACAGTCAAATCCAAGGTCGAAATTTCTGCTACTTCATTTCCTAGCCATGTAACCTAGACCCAGTATAACTGTTTCTTCATTTGTAAAGTGAAGATAATAACCCAGTGTAAAGGAATATTGTAAGAATTAAATGAGCTCATAAACGTTAAGCATTTGGCACAGTGCCTGGCACACCATGAGCTCTGAATAATTGTTAATTATTACTCACTTTGGTGTTCTTGTGTTAGAAAGAAGGCTGCAGTTCAAAGTAGACACGAAGAGAAATTGAACTGATTAGCACTGCTCAGAATAGGCAATGACTCTTCCCTGGAACATGTGGATACCTGTCTGCTAACCCCTTCCCACTTGTGGCATGCTCAGAGTATGCCTGGGCAGGAGACCCAGATCATTCATAGCTACCTCAGGTATGAAGAACAAATGTCATGCCCTGGGGACTACATAGTTACCTTCTGGACAGGATGTGACCTCTGTGCTGTCTGGGATAACATGATATTATGGGATAGGGTGTACTTTCTAGCTAACTGGAAAGAGTTCAGTGGAGGGAATCCAATATATGAAAGATTTGGAGATGAAACCCTGTGAGAGCAGATGAAAAATCTGGGCATGTTGGGTCTAGAAAACAGACACAGCAGCCGCGTAGGTGCACCACACCATGGGGAAGACAGATGCACCATTCTCAGGTATACATGAGGTTACCACAGATAACATGGGCTTTAGATATGCGCAGAAATGCTTTGGAGAAAATGGATACACTTCATGATAAAATGTTAGCCAATATAGGAGATGCCTAGGATGACTACTATATTACTTGCAAGAGGAATGTTTAGGACCAGAGTAACCGATCGAATGGGTTTCTTAGAGTAAATCAAAGATAAAGAAATCAACCATGTGGGCATGAGAAGGTTGACCAGATATAGTAGGCAGGTTCCTTTAGTTGTAAACAAAACCTACTCTGCTCGGCTTTTTGCAGAAGATGTCAGATGCAGAAGAAGAACAGGAGGTGGTCAAATTATCAAGTTTAAAGGAAGACATCAATTGAGGCAGCTCTAAAGGTCCAGGTGGCAGGAATCAATGGACAATCTCTTCAGAGTATCGATTAATTCAAGATTCCAAGTCCCCAAAGAAAGACTGGTTGGCTTAGCTCCAGCCATATGTTCACCCCTTGTTGAGAGGAGGATTCAGAACTTTGGCAATTACATTGAGGGAGAGGTGAGAAAATCATTGTGTTACTTAAAAAAATAAAAAAGGAAAAATGGACACTAGGTAGAAAAACAAAGAAGTCCATTACACCCGGTGAATTACTATTAAAAGTACTAGCTATTATTTATTACGTACTTGATGTAAAACATGAGAATAACAAAGCTCAGTGGGTTTTAAGGAACTTGTCTAAGGTCATAAAGCTAATAATTGTGGAGAACAGATTCAGAGCTAGGGCTTTCTTAATCTGAAGCCCAGTTCCTTAATTAATATACCATGCTGCTTTCTGTTTATTAGTTTCATAATCTCTGCTATCACTGTCACTCCTTCATGTAGCTTTTGCCCCAGCTACCAACAAATAAGACAGAGTTCAAAAAAGAGTCACCATGATCCTTTTCTTCCAACACAAGGCGGAGCACTCATGGTCCCCATCATTCCCGTGCAGGTCCCAGATTTGGAGCACCTGGAGTGGGCAATCCAGGTATCTAAATTCCCTTGCAATGAGCAAGGTTTGGTTTTGAGGGTCTTGGAGTAAAGGATGATTGAGAACACCCATTTCAGTACCAGAACCTCCATCATCTCTTAAGAATCTTTAAGAGAATCTTGAAATATCAAACCAACGTGTAACACAGATGGCTATTTTAAAAGCAGCTATGTGGGGAAATGGGCTCTTTCTGTGTGGATATGCCATCCTTTGCAACCAGAGTGAAACCCTCCGCAGGTAAAGACCATACCTTACTTCTCTTTCTTTGAGGCCACTGTAAACAATAGGCATTTGATTATGTGGCTTAAAAGCAAATAGGATGAGGAAAAGGGCGATGACTTAAACTTCACCAGTTTTAGATCAAGGATAAGCCTCCCAAGTTCATGGTCTGTAATCTTAAAGATTCAGATGCTATGAAGCCAAATCAGAGTTCTGGGGAAAGAGAAGAAGGAAAGAAAAGAAAAGAGAGAAGGAAGGAAAGGTCAGTATGCGTATGGAGTCAAGAAACATTACAATGTCACTGAACCTCAGCATTAGGAGGACTGGGGAAAGGAAAAGCCATCCAGTCCAGTTTAATTAGTTAAATCACAGACTTTGGAATTAATCAGGCTTGGGCTCAAATCCCAGCTCAGCTACTTACTAGCTACATGACCTTTTGGAAATTACCCTCTAAACTTCAGTTTCTTCATCAGTAAACATAAGGCCTAACAAATTTGTAGAGAAGATTAAATGAGATTATGTATGCAGAGCCCTTGGCTAGGTCCTTCCCCTTAGTAAGCCCCAGCAAATGTTAGTCATTATTTTAATACTTTATTACATGTCTTTTTACCCTAATGCAATAGTGTGCCTGGGGGCTGGGGCTGGGCTGGGCTTGATTTTAAAGTTATAGAATAATATTGGAGGTTCTAAGCTAAAATTCTTACATACAATACCATAATTTCTGAAAAGACTTTACAGCTAATGTAGTTTATATCAGTCATTTTACACCAAGATATATATATTGTTGTCACTGAAAATTATTCCCTAATAAATTTTTACCATTTATATTTGAGCAACTTTATTGCAATATAATTCAATAAACTTTTATTCATCATGTTCTCTGTGCCAAGCAGTGCACTAAGAACTGGAAATACAAAGATCTGAAACACAGTCTGGCTTTAAGTTGCTTGGAACCCAGAAGTAACAACAAACTGCAAACAGCAGGAGAAAAATGAAAAAAATTAGAAGATATGCTCAGAAAGGTTATCCTGTAACTCAATTATGCAGAGATTAATAAGATGAAAGAAAAGGGACATGAAAAACAGTTCCAGGAAATGATACGTATATTAGAAATTCCAGAAGAAAATCAAGCAAACGTACAAAAAGCTAACATAAAAACCTACAGAAGAACTT
This sequence comes from Colobus angolensis palliatus, assembly GCF_000951035.1. Classification (NCBI taxonomy): domain Eukaryota; kingdom Metazoa; phylum Chordata; class Mammalia; order Primates; family Cercopithecidae; genus Colobus; species Colobus angolensis. The sequence goes on along the minus strand of NW_012116821.1, from coordinate 10,736,934 downwards.
TGACCTGAAACAAAGGGAAATTCAGATCTTTCGATTTCAAAAGGGTATCAAGTATGAGGCAAAATTAATGAAATGACTTAACTTGGCCAACCTTTGAATTTTAATGGGAAAGAAAAATCCTACAAGCCACATGTAGGGAAACAAACAGAATCTGTTTCCCAGAAAAGGGATATTTTCCAGGTATCATTCCCTTTATCCCCTACAACAGAAAGTCCTCAAATTCTCTACTCATTCCTATTATTTCTAATGTATACAAACAACAGAAAGACCTATTCTTGGACATACAAAGATAAACAAAGACCAGAAATCATTTATCTTTTCTGATATTTTGAATTGAAAACATACACCAGCTAACTTAGAAGTTAATAAAAAGAACAAATTCAAAACCTACTTATAAGACCTAATACAAATGTCACGAGAGTGTAAATAATGTAAAGAATTGATAGAACATAATAAAAATAAGGGCAGTAAGTCAACTGAGCAGGAAGAAAGAGGAAATCAAAGAATGCTCAATGTTTTATTTCATACCAGGACATTAATAACTTTATATAAACAGCCTTAAAAAGATATAAAATATTAGTACAGGATAAGCTAGCATCTCAAATCATCAAAGGAAAAATGAATTACTCAACGACTGGTTAAAACTACCATCTAAATCTGTGGGAAAATAGAAAATCAAATTAACACAACATATAAGGTACCAGAATGAACTCCAGATGGATTAAAAATTTGAAACGCAAAATATAAAATCATAATGAGGGATACACGCAGTGGCTCATGCCTGTAATCCCAGCACTTTGGGAGGGTAAGGTGGGAGGATCACTTGAGATCAGGAGTTTGAGACCAGTCTGGGCAACATAGTGAGCCCCTGTGCCTACAAAATTAAAAAAAAAAAAAAAAAGCCAGGCATGGGGCATGGTGGTACGTGCTTTGTAGTTACTGCTACTTGGGAAACTGAGACAGGGGAATTGCTTCAGCCCAGGAATTTGAGGCTGCAGTGAGCTGTGATGGCACCACAAGGGACTACATAGTCTAAGGAGAGAAAAGCTTTTCAGTGTGTAACACCAAAGACAAAAATACAAATTAAAAGGCTGATAAATATGATTATAAAATCGTTTTTACCTGTACTTAAAAGAAATACCATACACAAAATTTGAAAATAATAAACTAGGGGAAAATCATCGAGGTTAATTATATTAATTTATAGACATTTTATAAATCAGTAAGAAAATGACTATTATATTAACTTTTTAAAAAAGAGTATATTCCAGATGTTGACAAGAAAGTAATACAAATGCTTCATAACTACAGAAAAAAATTCCAACTTGATCATTTAAAAAGTAAGGCAAGTAAAAGTACACTGACATGTTCAAAAGAGCGAACAATAAATAAGGAAACGTTAATGGCATATGTTCAGAAAACCTCTGCACAGAAAACAGATCCTTGATAAATATATGCAGACTGTTTTTTACCCACTACCATTTGTTTTTCAGTCTTTTCTGAAAATAAGTATCAGTTTGACACTATAGGGGATATTAAGGTCAGATGATTGCTTCATTATTTACTCTAATACCGATGCTTGCGCTGATCTTCAGTTGGCTGTCCTTAATGAGCAAAACCAATAGTCACTTTAAATACCTTAAAATGTGATTTACTGTAACTCTATTGTAACTAAAACTGTAGACACTTAAAAGTCAATATAATTAGAAAGTTGGTTTCTGTGTATAAGTTGTATTTTCATAATTAGTGTCCCCAGTGTGCCCCACTTTGGGGCAGATCAAATTATACTATGATGTGGGTGCATTTTCCTTAAAATATTTTTTTCATTTGGAAAAGACAACTTAAAATATTATGCATATATTTGAAATTCTCTTTTCAGAAAGAAGAAAACAATGCCTCCCACTACTTCACCCAGCGGTCTCCCTCCCACCCCTTGGGGCCATGGTTACAAAATTTGAAGAAATTTTCCATCTCCAGTTTGGATGCCAGATTAATTCATTCCTCTGTTGAAGGATTCCAGGAGCTCCAGCTTGTCTCCTGGTCAATTGCAGGACACTGGGAAGGTAAGGGTCAGAACCAGGCCTAACCTAATAAAGCATGTGTCCTCTTTAGTAGGCTCAGAATGACCTGGTCCCTTGGCTCACTTGAAGAAAAGTAGGCTTCTCTGAGAATCCTGTGACCCTAACATCACTTGAATTTAGTATATGTGAGACTCACTTACTCCTAGATTCAATGTTCAGAGGGTTGGGTGGATTCAGATTGCCTTCAGAAAATGAGTTAAAGATCACGGAATACACTCGCTTTAGAATTAGCAGGGATGAAAGGGAAAAAGGAACAGGCGTAATAACATCAGGTAAAATTCAAGTATAACAAACCTGTGAATCTGACAAATCATTTCATGAGAGGTTAATTTTATGGAAACAAATATAGTCCTGGAAACAATGTTCACAATCTCAAGGACCTGGGCAGAGAAGGAAACTAACAACAGGAATAAATTATACATTAGGCAAACAAACACAGCTGATGGGAAAGGAAGGTTTCACCTTCAGACAGCTCTCCCCATTTTGTTTCTTTCTAATTCTGGCTCCAGATCCTGGTATGTGCACTCTTGTCTTGGTGAATTGTTTGGAGATTTATTATTATTAATTTCCTTGTGGGGATGGTTAGAATATTTGTTGGGGAAAAAGAAAAAGAAAGTTGAAAAATTCTTACTACTTAATGGCAGGACATAATGTCTGTTAAGTTCTATGTTGCAATCACTTTTTCAGTCTTTCTCCCCAGTACCAACTGCCTACAATTAGTTAACTTTAGTATACAGACTAGCAGGCGCATGGAAGGAGACTAATAAAAATATTTGTTGAGTTTATTATCGAGAAAATGCTTCAACTACTTTCCAAAAAGCACTGTTATAGACCAGTGTCTGTCAGGTCATATAAACAGCTCTGCTATGAAGCATGTTTTCTTTTGAAGGGATTTATTGTCATGCAACTTTATACTTTGGAGAAAACCATAGACTTATCAGTGAAGAATATGAATGTGAAGCTTGCAACTTGTTATCCAGAAGAAATCATTAAAGAGATATCTTTAAATGTATTCAAATGAGATTAGTTTCCATAGAATGAAGGAAAATGTACAAATCAACAATTTATAAGCATTTTTAAATCTTTTATGTCTTGAAACTGATAATTAGAAGAAAACCCAATTTTAAGACCTTCACTAACTTTATTGAACATTTATTCAAAATCTTATAAAGCATATTTTGTATGTGAAGATAGATGGATAGATGGATGTCACTCTAATGGCAATTGTTGAGAATTCAAGAATGCAGAAAACAATTCTTATAAGGCATTTATCAAGTAATAGGTCCACTTTTTGTTTTATTTTTAATTGGGCCTAGTAGTTATTCTTTTCTTTCTCGAATAGTGCCACTACCTGCCTAAGAATCACAGCTCACTTCCAAGACAGCCATTTCAGTGGTGGAAAAGGATTAACAATAACAGATTAATCAATCCCAGGAGAATTTTATCATCCCTAAGGGATGTATTCCTATACTCTGAGGTAATAAATCCAATTGTAGTGGGGCCATATCTACCCATTGCCCTTACTTAATGGTTATAACGCTTTTGACACAATTACTGTTATTAACTTGATGTGTCTTTATCTTTGTGGTACTAAGAAAATAATGCAACATCAACTGAACATAAAACCCCATTGCTTTCATTAGAGAAATAAAAGATAACAGCATACTTGAACGGGTAGGCCCACCACTAGAAGGGGAAAATTTCTGTTTTCTGTGACACTTTGGAGGCACTTTTCTTGTGGGTTAACCACTAGAGGGCATCATGAGGCTATATACTTAAATAGCACTTTGAATATTGATTAGTCGAATTAATAATTCTTAAAACGCTGTTCTTCATGTTCACAATTCTCATTTAAATAAAAATGGAGGTGTAAAAATCATTCGTCTTCAATTTAATGTGCATTAGGAGTATTCAGCAGATATGGGACAGAGACTAAAATTCCAAGTTACCAGGTCCATTGGATGGCGCACCAAGAGAATTCATCTGATTAAAGAGTGGATATAGCTAACAGTAAATGGGATGCTTCAACATGATTCTAGAAGCAAAGTAAATATCTTAGAAATGTATTATCTAGTTAATCATTTTTTTCATCATAAGCATTATGAGCCAAGGACCAACATTCAACTAATTGCCACTCTGGAGACAGCCATGTTCAAAGTTCAAACTGTAGTTCTCAGAAACTGGAACAGGGTGATGGCTACTTCTTGCTATAAGATCTCTGGATTTCAGCTCATGCTACATCTCTAACCTGCCAGTTTGGGTGCTTCCTTGACTTCTTTCCTGAAAATATTTGGCAAAAGATGGCCAGACCATGTTGCCTTTTGTGATACATGAAGTGCTTTGACTTAAACAGGGGCTACAACAACGTATTTGACATTATCACTTAAAGTTCATCATTTACATTTGGGTTCACTCTTGGTGAACCTAAGGGTTTTGACAAATGTGTATCCACCATGCAGTACCATACGTGCCCTAAAAATCCTCTATATTCCCCCCATCGATCCCTCCCTCTGCAGTAGCTGCTGGCAACCACTGATCTTTTTACTGTCTCCATAGTTTTGCTTTTTCCAAAATGTCATATAGTTGAAGTCATACAGTACATAGCCTTTTCAGATTGGCTTTTACTTATTAATAGGCATTTGTTTCCTCCATGTCTTTTCATGGCTCGATAGCTCATTTCTTTTTAGTGAATAATGTTTCATTTCTTAGGCATACAACAGTTTGTTTATGCATTCACCTACTGAGGGACATCTTGATTGCTTTCAAGTTTTGACAATTATAAATAAGCTGCTATAAACATCCACGTGCAGGTTTTTGAATGAATGTAAGTTCTCAAGTCATTTGGGTTTTGTTTTGTTTTTAGCTTATCTGAGCTCTTGAGGGAAGAGAACAATGCCTCCTTAGAGTTAACTAAGGTTTGGCCTTTCTTTTGGTTTATAGACAGCCATGCAGCGTTAGGACTGAAACAAAATTTGATGGCCTAATATACTCATTCTGCTTTAGGAAACTGAGGCACATACACACAGACTAGTTGTTATTCCATCCTTATAAAATCTAGCCTTCATGGATTTTGTTTTTTTGGTGTGTGTGTGTGTGTGTGTGTGTGTGTGTGCTTTCAGATGTTTTTTAAATGTAGTCACATTAGTTCTTGAATGACTAGTAAATTTTAAAGATCTTTTGCCCATTGGGTTCCATCTCCGAATTTGCCATTAACTTTTTGATACAAACCATATAAGCATGAAAAAATCCAGCAAATAATTTTTAAAATGCAAAGTTTGGAATGAGAAGGGGCATGGAGAAGAAACAGGGTTTTAACAGTCACCTGGGTTAGAAAGTTGTTCTGAATTGGTGGTTTTAACTCAATACTGCTGAAGACAGTTCTCATCTTGCTGATGACCCAGGCTACTCTGCCCCAAACAATCCTTAAAGCAGGGTACTGGCTTCCCATCTGGAAAATCAGACACAGTAGTATAACTGGATGCTAAATGAGACCTCTTCTGTTACCTTCCTTTCAGCTGAGGTCCCAAAGCTGAGAATCATAGGTGAAACCTATTCCCATGTTCTAAAGAGAGATGTTAAACCATATCTTCAAAGCTTACCAAGGAGGTGGCCCTTGCCTCAGTCTGACCAGACAAGGAAGAGAGTGAGGATTACTTTGAAGAGCACTGTTAGAGGAGAGGGAGGTGTTCCCTCTAATTCAAAACAAATGAAGGGGGCCTTTACAAAAACATTTGTAGAGAGTGTGGGTACTGCCAGGAGAGAATACTGACATCATACCAACTCACCCACCTCCCATCTCCTCCCCCAACCCTCTCTAAACAGAGGTCCAGAGCAGAACCTGATTGGTTACAAAATTATTGGGAAAATTTGGCTTGCATTTTCTGGAATGTGGAAACTAGTGTTTAATTCTTACTGGAAGAGTCTGAGTCTCAAGAATAGAATAATCTCTGTGGGTGTCCCATCAGTTGCAAGAGCTGGGCTGCATGGCAAGCAATCACACAGAGGAATATAACCAGCCCTAGGGAATAGCAATGTTGGAGGTTGTCTTGGGAGGAAGGGAGTGGTCTCATCAAGAACCCCTAAAAGCACCTACATTAGTTAACACAGGGGCTTACAAAATCTTAGAGAGAGCTAAAGGAGCAAGTCTCCCAGAATCACTCACAGAGTGATACAGAACTGACCCACTGGGAGACCTAGTACCTCTGAGGCTACCACTTGAGTTAGAAGCTGAAGCCATATCCACCACTACTTCTCTCCATATGACAGCATGGCAGGTGGACACAGGAACAATAGAATGGTACATTTGTTACAACTAATGACCTATATCAATACATAATTACCACTCAAAACTTCATGGTTCCATCATCTCACTTGTTAGAAATCATTGTCTGACAATACCATTCAGGACAGAGGCGTGGGCAAAGATTTCATGACAAAATCACTAAAAGCAATTGCAAGAAAATGAAAAATTGACAAATGCTATCTAATTACTCTAAAGAGCTTCTGCACAGCAAAAATAAACTATCATCAAAGCAAACAGGCAACCTACAGAGCGGGAGAAAATTTTTGCAATCTATTCATCTGACAAAGGTCTAATATCCAGAATCCACAAGGGAATTAAACAAATTTGCAAGAAAAATGAACAGACACTTCACAAAAGAAGACATTCATGCAGCCAAAAACATATGAATAAAATCTCAACATCACTGATCATTAGAGAAATGCAAATCAAAACCACAACGAGATACCATCTCATGCCAGTCAGAATATCGATTATTAAAAAGTCAAGAAACAACAGATGCTGACGAGCTTGTGGAGAAATAAGAACACTTCTACACTGTGGCTGGGAATGTAAATTAGTTCAACTACTGTGGAAGACAGTGTGGTGATTCCTCAAAGATCTAGAACCAGAAATACCATTTGACCCAGCAATCTCATTACTGGGTATATACTCAAAGGAATATAAATCATTCTGTTACAAAGATATATGTATGCATACATATGTTTATTGCAGCACTATTTACAATAGCAAAGACATGGAATCAACCCAAATGCCCATCAATGATAGACTGAATAAAGAAAATGTGGTACATATGTACCATGGAATACTATGCAGCCATAAAAAGGAATGAGATCATGTCCTTTGCAGGGACATGGATAGAGCTGGAAGCCATTATGCTCAGCAAACTAACACTGGAACAGAAAACCGAACACCACATGTTCTCATTTATAAGTGGGAGCTGAACAATGAGAACACATGGACACAGGGAGGGGAACAAAACACACTGGGGCCTGTTGGTGGATGGAGTTGGGGGAGGGGGAACATTAGGAAAAACAGCTAATGCATGCTAGGCTTAATACCTAGGTGATGGGTTGATAGGTGTAGCAAACCACCATGGCTCATGTTTACCTATGTAACAAACCTGCACATCCTGCGTATGTACCCCAGAACAAAAAATAAAAATTTAAAGAAAAACAAAAGAAATCATAGCCTGAAGCCTCAGGAAGATGACCTCGACCTCATTCCTGCCTTCCAAATCTCCTGGTAAGTGAATCTAAGGGACACAAATTCACATCTATTTAATAGAAACCTGTCTGCAAAGGAGTCTAGGAAGTGTAGTTTTTATCTGTTCAATCTCTTCTAGTAAAAGTAAGGTAGGAACAGGCTTAGTGGGTGATTTGGATTTCCCAACACAGCACCCCATGAGAGAAAGGACCCGTAATTGGGCTTCTGCTACACTGAGGGCCTCATTGCCAGATAACATCAGCATTAGCCAAGTAAGAAATATTTTCCCTCTTTTCTCACCTCATTCCCCTCCTCACCCTTGTCTCTACTCGGAGGACTTAGAGTAGAGCATAGCTGGAAGTATCACAAAGGGGGTACAAAAATAGTAGAGAGGCCATGTCCACTTGTTGTACTGCAGGTTTCTGAGACTGTGCCAGGCCTAAGTGGTATGGAAGGGTGAAAGCTTTGAATTGATAAGAAATCAGGGTTTTGATACATTAGGCAAAGTTGGACTTTGTATTTGCTGAAAACATAACTGGTCATTGATATCAGAAGGCAAGGGTGATATTTGGTATGTTCTCCAGCTAGGATAGCACAGGTACTGGCCAATTAGAATGTACAGTGGCCATAAGTAACTGGTATAACTGGAGCCGACACTGGCCCAGCCTGAAAGTACCTGGAACCAGTGAGGGATCTCCCAAGGATATTGTTTAGAGGAAGGAAAAAAAAAAAAAAAAAAATCTACCAGGAGAGAAGTGAAAGTTCAATGTAAGAAAAATGTAATGCTGTTTTCTGCTTGCACCATACCATGTTCAGCTCATTTGATCAACTGGTTACAATAGATTTTTTCACTTTGGTTAATTCCATTGTTCACTTACTGCTCTGTAGTATATTCATGGCTGGAATTTAACAAAGGGCTACTGGACTTTTCCTTCTTAATTCTGAATTTAAATAGTTGGGTCTATGCACTTTCCCTGGACTTATCTGTCATGTTATTCATTCCCCTTTCAGTCCTTCCAAGTGAACAACAGATTCAACAGGGAGAGACTGCTGGATGTTTCTATCCTAATATTCTTTTTCTTTTTCTTTTTTTTTTTTTTTTT
>NW_012116821.1:10638762-10727429 GCF_000951035.1 Colobus angolensis palliatus | reverse complement strand
TTCCGGGTTCTCATCATTCTCCTGCCTCAGCCTCCTGAGTAGCTGGGACTATAGGCACGTGCCACCACACCCGGCTAATTTTTTGTATTTTTAGTAGAGACGGAGTTTCACTGTGTTAGCCAGGATGGTCTCAATCTGCTGACCTCATGATCTGCCCGCCTTGGCCTCCCAAAGTGCTGGGATTACAGGGGTGAGCCACCATGCCCGGTGAGCCTGGCATTTTAATATATTAATCTCTTTGTAAAATGTCTCTAAATATCATTGTTTTTGAAATGTTTGCAACTTCCTTTTATGATTGTATATAATATACTTATTTTTGCAAGTGAGGGTCATGCAGTAGTATATTAAAAAGGCATAAGCTCTCAAAAGCTTCAAATTTATTAAGCAAAGTAATTAAATTTGTTTTAGAACATGGTCAATCCCATTGTCACTGAATTAGGGGATATTATATCAGTGTAAATGGGGTTGGGGATTCTCCCTGTGGCTGTGTTATTGCTGTACTACTAGATCCCAATGGTTTTTAGATGCTCATGGTTAATGAGTCACTTTGTGAAACTATATACTCTAATAACATTGGTCAAATTGATTCTATTCTCTGACTGAAATGATGCATCCACTGTCTTTATTGTGGGGGTCCATGAAGAGAGTCACGATGAGCACTGTCTAGTTGTTTTCCAATATCGGTATTTTAGGGTAAGAGGGAAGAGGGACAACATTAATTTATTAAGGACAACTGAAAGCACCTGCTTTTGATGAAGATTTTCAAGAACTATTCCACAATTAGCTGTTAGAAAAGTTCTAAAAATAAATCTATTTATCTTTGTCCTCCCTCTGAATGCAGCCTTACCCTCACCAAGAAAACATTTCTGCTCTTTGTAAAGTCAACCCTGTATTTTAGGGTTCCTTCTATTATGTTTTAAAATTGTTGTCTGTTTTGAATCACAAAACCGAAGACTTAGTTGCTTCTTTTGTCATTATGTTGGCTTTCTTCCAAATTCTGACCCCACTTTTTTATTTTGTTAAGAATGGCTATACTAGCAAGCATTTGGAAGAATACCCTAAAATAAATAAAAGGGAATATGCATCCATATTCAGGAAGACAAGTGACTTAATAACCAAAATTTATCTTCAAATCACTCCAGGTTCAATGATGATTTAATATGCAATCATATTACATATTTTATTTATTAAAGAAACAAATCCACTCTCATTCTTATTTGATATAAACCTGGGTTTTCAGATTGACACTGAACCTACACATCAGATACATTCAGCAAGTACAATGCCCGTGATGGCTCCAAGCATCAAGGTCATTTGTACTAACTCTTGCATAATTATGCCCCATCATGGAGTGTATTAGGTCTTAATTCTTACCTCATGCTTATCATTAGAAGAGACAAGCTTCCATCATTCCGTCTCCTCCTAAGTAGAAATAAAAGACTCAGGTGTGGAGGCCAATAAAGAGATTTCACTCTAAGAAACAGTGAGGTTCTTGCCTGAGGCAAAATGTTTGAAATGTACCATATAAAACTTTTCTTTCTGTTCCCAAATAGGCTTCATATGCCAGTGAAGATGGAAATGGAGCACTGTTAAAATTAAAGACAGTTTTGCCTTTCAACACAACAGATGAGGAGCTGACTCATCCCAAACACCCTAATCAGTGTCTCTTTCTCTCTCTTTCTCTCTCTCTCTCTCAGAAAACCTGGCTTTGAGATGGATTTTCCATGGTGAGAGTTGCAGAACCGAGCCCGGGAGCTACAACTCATCATGGCTTCTGCAGTTCCACAGATAGATGTGTGGACTCGAGATAAGACATGAGAACCCTAAGGAGGTGAAAATAACAACCAGAGCAAACCAAACTGGGATGACTCCAGCAGATCAAGGCCATGCTATTATGCCAGTTAGATTTAGATCCACGATGCCACTATAGGAAATCTGCAGTTTGAGTGTTGCCCAGACCCGTCAAGTCTCCCGGGGCAATGCTCAGAATGGGGCCTTTATTCCTTGGTGCGTGCAGTGTCGTTTGTGAAAGCTCTGCCCACAAAGCCGTCAGATGGTAACAATTTTCAGTCACTTCCAACTTGAGTTGGTTTTGAACTTTAATATGCAACCTAATTATGACTGCAAACACTTTGTTAAGCAAACAAACTTCAAACCCTTTTTAAAAAACAGCTCTTCTCTGGTCATTTTGTCTTGTACAAAGGCTTTAAAAATAAAACTGTATGGGGAATTGGGGAATCCACGGATGAAAAAAACTACACAAAATTAAATGTCTTTAATCACCACTTAAGCAGTGAGTACCTGAACGTTTTCTTTCTAATTAAACTTGGAAAATAAAGCATCCTATACTCTATTTTCTCTCTTTAGCCGTTCAACTTCTACCCCCAAATCACAAACAATATTTTCTCTTATTTAAAAATAGAGAAACAGAACTTTTAAATTTGTTCCCAGTTTTTGTTTTCTTACTAACCTCTTCTGATTCTGAAATATCCAGCAGATTTGAGGTTTCTGTTCTCTTCTTGTTTCCTCCCCCTTGAGATTTTCTCACAGTAACATTTCTTTTCAGTCATTTTTTTAAGAATCGGGATCATTACATAGCAGATGGAAATCAGTGAATATCCACCTTTGAGAGCAAAGCAAGGGGAACCTGGCAGATCTGCAGTGTAAGGAGATGCTGGGAGCGGCTGGACCCTGAAATAAGTCACATAAAGAGACTACAGCTGCCTCATCTAGAGATTCCATAGGGTCTGCGTTCCTCCCTGTCTTTAGGCATTGATCCCTCCGAAGTTCCACAGATAGATATGTGGACTTGAGATAAGACATGAGAACACTAAGGAGGTGAAAATAACAACAGGAACAAACCAAACTGGGATGATTCCAGCAGATCAAGGCCATGCTATTATGCCAGTTAGATTTAGATCCACGATGCCACTACAGGAAATCTTCTCAATTTACCTGTAGTCTTTGATAAACATCTTGAGTGTTTTTTTACATTTTCTTTTGGAGAGAGGTCAGAGAATAGAACTCTGACTTCTACTTGTGTTATTCAACAAGTTTAAGAGGGAAAAGATATAATAGGTATTTTCTCCACATCTCTAAACACTGCGCTCTCCTTACACAATGTCAAAGGCATCAAGAGTAACACCCTTCAGAAGGAAACTCTGACACCGCCCCTCTTTGAGAATCACCTAAGGTAAAGCCTAAAACCCGTGCTCTCAATAACCCATCTCTTCCCAGGTTTCATTTTCAAAAAAGAAATCACTTCACCGTTTTTGTGAAAGCAGAAAGATGTTGAAGCCAAAATACGGTGTATAGTAATCAAGAACATCAGAAGACCACTCCCTCCTAGGAAAGCCTACCTGCACTTAGGGTGCTGACTCTGATTTTGTGACAAATGATTTTTGTTGCCTACTAAATGGCTATCCCTCCCTGTGCCTTCTGCCCTCTGAGAGTGAGACGTAAGTACGCTGGGAGCTCAACAGAAGTGTTCGTTACCAACAATAAAAGGCACACAAGAGGAAACAAACCCTTTGCTGCCTCTGGATGTTGCTGTCTGCATTGAGGCTGGAAAAATAGCAGCCATCTTGGGGCCATGAAGGAATTCAGCTAAAAGACAAGCCAGTTTACAGAGAGGACAGGTGGAGTGAATCTGGGACCTTGATGGCATCATTTAAACACTAAACTCAACAAGTCTGGAGTCGCTCAACTTTCAGGTGTTTTGTTATGTGAGCTAAAAATGCTCCTTATCGCTTAAGCTACTTGAAGTTGAGTTTTCTTTCTTTACAAACAAAAGCACCCTGATATTAGTGATTGCATTAAAACTTTGAAAACAGAGCAATGAGAAAATTTATTTCCCTTTAAACTCTATTGGCAAAAATTCTTATTTAGTGCTTGAATGCAAAGTGCCTTACGATGTGGAGAGTAACCAGCAAATGCCACCATGCACCATCTCTGAACTGGGCCTCTGTGTTTTAGATGAATCTAGGCATCAAGTTCAGTCTTCCCCCAGACTCCCAGACCTGTTCCTCCACAGAAGATGGCCTGTCTTACCCCTGGCCACCCAGGGGACTTTTCCTTCTTTAACCCTTCTATCCTGGACTAACGGAAAAATATATATGGGTTCATTTAGAGACCTTAAAAATCACAGACAAAAACTATTATTTTCTTCAGCCCTCACAACAATAGCAATGTTGGGGCCACCAGCCTTAACGTGGTAGTATTTCTCCTCTCTCATTCACCCTGTATATCAACTCTTTAACAAGTCAAAGCAGAAACAACAAAAATCAAACTTCTACTGTGACTTGAATGGCCTGAAAACAAGATTTCTTATTCCCAAGGGCAAAAGAAAGCCTAGTTGTGGATCTTTACATCAGTAATATGGCAACAGGAGAACTCCAGCAAGCCCCTTGTCATTATTTTTAAGGTTTTAAGGGAATTAAACTGAGTGTCAATTTCAAGCACACTCTTACAACAGAAGTAAGATAAGCCCCAAGTTCTGACTGGTTTTGTAGAATTTCTTTTTCAGGCAGGGTAGAGGTCCCATAACGGCTCTCAGCCCATTTGGGAAGGGGCATGGTGGAAGAAAGCCTTGGGGTGAGGCCATGAGAAGATTCTTTCCTTCCCAAATGAAGTCACATTGACCAGACTTCTGCAGACCTTTCTGGGTTTCCTGTCCTCACATTCACAGATCTGAGAAACAGTTGGAGTCTAATGAGTAACTCACTATGGGAATCTCCCCCAAGAGAAGGGGCATCCTGTGATCTCTAGGGAGTGGGGGTGGGGTCCTGCCTTAGGGTCAACCAGAGAGCATCTCCTTCTTCCTGCTAACCTGATATGTTTTGTCTACCACTGACAGGGCTCAGGGGAGTTCAAATTTACTTTCACCACAGCCTAAATTATAGCATTCAGGGTACTTTCTGTTTTTTTAGTTATTTTTTATGTCCTCTTCTTTTGTCCCATTCTAAGAGGAATGTTTTTTTCTCTCTTGCTCACCATCATTCTTTATTCCCCATATGGCGACATGAAAATCTGCTTAGGAGATTTGATTTTATCTTGTGATTCAGAGTTACAGCATTGGAAAGTCATTTGTATTTGACGAGAACTGTAAAAAATGAATACATCTTTTAAAAGTGAACCTTGATATTACCCCAAAGAAAAATGTGTTTCTATTCTGAAAAAATAAATTATTTATGTGTTGCTTATTTGGTTTGGGGAGTTTTATCTGGGTGTTTGGAGCTTGTTGTAAGTTTTCGTGCAGGGGTTTTTCATGACTATTAATGTTGAATGAACCGGCTGGTAGTTGGTAGGAAAGTGCAGTATAGGGTTCATTCATGGAAGTGGCTATTTGATGGGTCACAAAGCTAATTAAAAACAAATTTAAAATCAAAACAAGAAGAAATACTGGCAATAGCATTCAGGATGTACGTGGCAAACTTTGGTTTGTTACAGTATTACTCAAAATGACTCTTTCATGTGGGAAAATATTTTTACTTCAAATAAAACCAGAAAAGTATAATTGATGTAGTATAAAGAATAATTTGATCAAACAAAACAGACAAATTAGCACATGCTTAAATCCTAGGTTACAAAACAAGTTAGGCTACAGAGCCTAAAAGAAATTTGATAAGCTTTACCTTTCATGTAGGTTTCTTTGTGGATTTTCATAGAATGTGTGTATGTAGGTGAAACTCAGCCATCACCTGATTATGACCCCAGGGGTTAGAAATGTAATCAGGAGGCCGGGCGGGGTGGCTCAAGCCTGTAATCCCAGCACTTTGGGAGGCCGAGACGGGCGGATCACGAGGTCAGGAGATCGAGACCATCCTGGCTAACACGGTGAAACCCCGTCTCTACTAAAAAATACAAAAAACTAGCTGGGCGAGGTGGCGGGCGCCTGTAGTCCCAGCTACTTGGGAGGCTGAGGCAGGAGAATGGCGTAAACCCAGGAGGCGGAGCTTGCAGTGAGCTGAGATCTGGCCACTGCACTCCAGCCCGGGCGACAGAGCAAGACTCCGTCTCAAAAAAAAAAAAAAAAAAAGAAATGTAATCAGGAGATAGTGGCAAAAAGAATGTCAAAAGAAAAAAAAGCAAAGCAGATCCCTTAAAATTGTTTTCAAGTAGATCTGTTCAGCTGCAAAAGAGCTAAGACACCTAGGAGGCTCATTTCAAACGCAGATGAAATTAGTATGCATGAAACATTTGAATCAGAGGTCTTCTTCAGCAAGGGTTTTTATAGAATCTGAATAGTTTTAGGGAAAAAAAACTGATCATTCACATTGCTTTAGCCTACCTTTTATTTATTCTTTCACTGCATCAAATATTTAAGAATCTTCTGTGTGGCAAACATTTGTTTTATCAGAACAAGCTGAGTTTCCTAGCCTCAAGGAGACTACCATAAACAATCACCCAAATAATCATCTTACCAACGTTATGATAAATACTTAAGGGAAACTCTAGTGTGCTTTAACAGCGTACTAAAGGAAACCTTAACTTAATCACAGGGTGTGGATTCAGAAAAGCCACCTACAGCCGTAAGATTACAACTGAGATCAGAAGAAAGAGAAATAGTTAACTACTAGGTGAACAAAACTGGGAAGATTCCCCAGCAGAAGACACAGACTGGGTGGGAACCAAGGTGTCCTGAAGACCAGCACATTCAAAGAAACCAAAGAGAGAGAGTGTGTGACTACATGGACGGTGAGCCAGAGAGGAGTCTGAGAGGTGTGTAGGTCACATGGGCAAGGGTGATGTTCTAAACCTTTAGCAATTTAGAAAGACACAGCCTTGGCCATTCTGAAGGGAGGTTGGCTATCAATAACCTGCAGAGTGGAACCAGTACAAGGAGATGACCAGCAGCCCAGCATGAGAGGCCTTGTAGGACACATTTTGAGTTCTGGACCTGATATTTACAGCAAGAAAAAGACATTGAAGAGTTTCAGCAAGGGAGTATCAGGATCAAATATAAGTCATAAATATTTTCTAGAGAGACTGATCTGCAGATTAGTTAGTTTAGTTTACCAGTGAGTACCCACCACACCAGCTGTTGGGGTGGGTACTAAAATAAAGAGAAGAGACCGCAGCCCCTGTCCTCAGGAAAACAGAGCAATGTGAAAATTTATTTCCCTTTAAACTCTATTGGCAAAAATTCTTATTTTGAGTTTGAATGCAAAGTGCCTTGCTATGTGGAGAGTAACCAGCAAATGCCACCATGCACCATCATGGTATCCTAGTAGCTCTGTGTTACAAAGGGAAAAAATAACTTTTTAAAAAATGATTGAAGGACTTTTATTTTTCCCTCGGAGAGCTCAACATTCCTACCTAAATCACTTCCCCCCGTGTCTGCTTAAAGCACTCCCTCAAAATACAGAAAGCCACAGAGCGCCTGTGAGGGTTTTGTATCCCAGTAAGCTGTCACCGGCACACACTTTTCCCTCCAGGTATTAGCAAGAAATTGCCTTAACCTAAAGGCCACCCCCTTTCTGCAGGTCTGGTTTTGCCAGACAGAGGGCAAGAACTGCCAGGACAGACTTCCCCATGAGTGCCATCCTGTCTGTTGACCAAGTTTAGGCGTTGTCTTCCCAAAATGTCCCTATAAGTCCTAGTGGTTTCATCTTCTCACAAGCTAGAGGAGACTTGTTCTTCTTTTCTTGAATAAAAGTTTTATCAAAGTTATGCAAATTAGTATAGACCCACGATTAGGGGTTGGGAGGAGAAGCAGTCAACCTGATATGAAATAAAATAGACTAAGGTCAAAAACAAACTATTCTGTTTAGCTGACTCTTTTCAAAATGAAATCAATAATTTTATAACAACAGGTGGGGGATCAGGAGATGTTTTCAAAGGATACAAAATTTCTGTTAGATAAAAGATGCAAGTTCGGGAGATCTATTGTACAACAAGGTGATTATATAGTTAACAACAATTTCTGAAAATTGCTACGAGAGTAGATTTTAAGTGTTCTCACCACAAAAAAATGAGATATGAGATAACGCATATTGCTAATTAGCTCAATGTAGCCGTTCTATAATGTATACCTATTTCATAACAACATGTAGTACATAATAGTTTTTATTTGTAAACTTAAACAAATAAATTTTTTTTTTTTTTTTTTTTTTGGGGCGCGGTGGCTCAAGCCTGTAATCCCAGCACTTTGGGAGGCCGAGACGGGCGGATCACGAGGTCAGGAGATCGAGACTATCCTGGCTAAGATGGTGAAACCCCCGTCTCTACTAAAAAATACAAAAAACTAGCCGGGCGAGGTGGCGGGCGCCTGTAGTCCCAGCTACTCGGGAGGCTGAGGCAGGAGAATGGCGTGAACCCGGGAGGCGGAGCTTGCAGTGAGCTGAGATCCGGCCACTGCACTCCAGCCCGGGCGACAGACCGAGACTCCGTCTCAAAAAAAAAAAAAAAAATTTTAAAAGGTAACTTAGTAACAAAGTAAACGCATCTTTAAATAAATGGAAAACCCCATTGTAACACATTTGGGAATTGTAGAAATATAGAGAGCATGCACAAAGAAGAAACGGTTCTCCTCCTTTTCTTCTAATCTCACTCTCCAGCGACGCTAATTTAGTTGTATACATCAGTATTTTTCTAAGTTTATCAATATATTAACATATATAGTTTTTTCTCTTATCAAAATAGAACTATTCCAAAATATTATTTCACATATTGTTCCTATCATTTAACAGCATGTCTTAAACACCTTTCCAAGGTAGTCTGTAGCATATTTTAGTAACTGTCTATTAGTTCATAGTATGGATTCACAGTTCATACTGTGTTCCCTTATTGATATTGAGATAGTTTCCTTTTCTTGCCTTTTAACCAATATTGGAAGGGCATCTTTATAATTATATCTTTATCTATTTGCAAAATAAAATTCCTAGAAGCTGGACTGTAGCAAAATAGAGGATTCACATTTTTATATTTTTTAAAAATTTCAAATTGCCCTCTAAAAATAGATATGCTAATTTACTTTCCTAAGGAAATTACTTTAAATTGGGCAGGGGTAAAAAAATGACTCTACATTTTAATGTTAATGACATTTACCTGCACCATGCTAAGCCTTTCACATACGTTTAGCCTATGGATTACAAAGCAGAAATTATGGGGTAATTTTACCACTGAGACTCTGGGAGTAAACGCTTGGGTGATTTGCACAAAGCCACCCTGACAACTGGCACAGGAGGGAAGAGTAGGCTCTGATGTACGGCTGTCTGAGTTCAAATCCTGGTTCTGCTTTACAGCTGATCGGCGTGGGCTTTACTTTTCTGTGATGGTTAATTTTATGTGTTAACATGACTATGTCATGGCACCCAGATATTTCGTCAAGGTATTTCTTTGAAGGTATTTTTTAGATGTGATTAACACTTAAATCAGTAGATTTTGAAGAAAGCAAATTATCCTCCATAATGTGGGCAGGCCTCATCTAATCAGCTGAAGACCTTAAGAGAAAAAAGACTTCGGTCCCCTGAGTAAGAAGGAATTCTGCTTCCATATTGCCTCTAGACTCAGGCTGCAACATACATGCTTCCCTGGGTCTCCAGCTGGCCTTTTCTGCAGATGCAGATTTCAGATCTGCCAACCCCCATAACTGCATAAGCCAGTTCTTTAACATCTCTCTCACAAGAGGAGACAGGGGGTGGGGGAGGGTGAGAGGGTGAGAGACAGAGAGAGAGAGAGAACCTATTGGTTATGTTTCTCTGAGGAACCCTAACTAATACATTCTCTAAGCCTCATTTTCCTCACCTGTAAAATTGTGACAACACTAATGAAATTACAGTTAGACTAAACTAAATAATCCGTGTTAAGTGCCTAGTGCCAGGTAAATGGTCTGTAGTTCACACATTTTTCACTATTATGTTTTGGAAAATGAGCTTGAACTCACTGCTCTATTCACTACCACTACCACCCTCATCCCTTCCCTTACAACACATTTTTTCTCTCTCTCTCTCTCACACACACACACACACACACACACACACGAACCTTAGGAGAACACAGAACCTAGGCCCTTCAGTTTATAGACAAGAAGTGTAAGCCCAAACTCTAAAGAGATTTACTCAAGAACATCTTGAGCAATGTTGAAACCAGAGTTTCTGAAGGCTGGTTTCCCACTACAATCCTGCCTCCTTCCTGTGAGTTGGGTATTTCTTATCTCATTAATTTGTTTGCCTCATAACCCACATAGGGTATGCATCTTCACCTCTGCCTCATGCATGAGCGATGCCATGATACTAGGGTCTGATTCTGCGATGTGACCTTGAGTGAGGGCCCACTGTCTCTGCTCCCTTTCCCCTACGTTTCACTTCAGTAAGTCATGCTTGTGGGGGCAGAGCAGGAGGAACATCAGAGAAGGAGATACTTATCCATGACATGCTTGGCTAAGTTATTACCTAACAACAGAGCAGGTCACTGCTCCGCCTCGGCCTGGAAGAAGATAAACTCTCACTACCTGTGTTTTGTTTTGTGATGGCAACAGGCATGATGAAGCTAGAGCTAGTGCTTTTGCCAGGGTTGCTTGCTCTCCTAAATACAGAAAGTCCTGTGTAACCAGCAACACTTTCCCGGCCATGTTGACTCCAGCCTCAGCTTGGTGCTTTCAAAAATACTGCTAGATGTCTTGCTGTTTTCAGTGCTTCAAACAGGTAAGCTTCCCAGAATATGCCCAAATACGCAGAAGAGATCTGAAAACCCATCCATGGCTGAGTTGTCAACCAGAGTGACATTCAAGGAATGGCTCAAGTTAAAATATATTCATAAATATTTGGTGGTGGTATCATGGCTAATTGAAATGGCATTTTGGGATTTTAAAACTGATCCCAAATATGGAGGTGGACACCCTCCTTGTCTGAGCAGACAGGGTATAGAAATTGAGGACAATGCGCTCCCTCATATTTGAAGCAGACCCGCCAAAAACATCTCTATGCAATGCTGAGAAACTCAACTTTGAGAATAAAATAATGAGAATTCTAGAGCCATATTTATTGCCTGTCGACACCAACAGTGCTCCAGAGAAATTTATTGAGTTCTAGTAAAATGAGCCAAATTTGTGAATAAATGATTTGAATTGGGAATAGGCTTTGAAATGCCTGAGACTTTCCTAAATGAATACATTTCTGCAAAGAATACTGCAATTCTTAGAAAAATTCAATAAAATTGTCTTTTATTGACAAATAAAAGACTCAAAGCCCATAACTAACCCACAGTGTGGTAGGATGAGTCTGGGCTGGGTTGGAGTCCTGACATCTACGTTTTCTATTTGTCACTGCTTCTATTGGCTACACTGTTTGCACAATCTCAAAACCTGTATGTGGCTAATTCCTCACTTGTAAGTTTAATCAGATGAGCTATATCCCAAGCTAGAAATACAGAGAGTGATATTTCTTTTTTGTTATTTATTTTTAAATTTAACCTGCTCTTTAACCAGCCAGGTAACTCTAACTCCCTCTTGAGCAATATTCCAGGAAAATTATCAGGAAGTCCAGGGGCACATGCAGTCCCAAATCATGCAGAGAACTGGAACCAGCCAGGCCACAACTAATGTTGCCACTCAGGGTCCCACAGAGGCACTGTGAAAACTGCTTCTGCACACTTCAACTGGTCATTCTTGCCCACTGAGTCAGGACTACCCAGCCCAGGGGAGAAGCCTACTCTGGTCTTCGAAGCTGAGCTCTTTGTTTTACGGTCACATGGTGACTGCCAGTGACAGGGAGGCTGCAAGGGAATGAGTCCCTGGAGCTGCTATAACAAAGCGCTGCAAACTGGGAGGCTTAAACAACCAACATTTATCACCTCATGGTTCTGGACTTCGGCTGGAATCAGCAGAGTTGATTCTTACTGCAGGCTGTGAGGAAAGATTCAGCCCATGCTTCCCTTCTGGTTTCTGGAGGCTTCCGGTGTTCCTTGGCTTTAGGTAGCCTTTTCCCTGTGTCTTCACATCATATTCCCTATGCGTCTGTCTCCAAATTTCCCCTTCTTACAAGGACACAGGTCATACTGGATTACAACCCTCCCTAATAACCTCATTTTTATTGGATCACCTCTGTAAAGGCAATATTTCCAATAAGGTCATGTTCACGGGGACCAGGGGTTAGGACTTATACGTCTTTTGGGGGGACACCAAAACACTGTTGATGTTTGTTTAACCATGTCACTGCAGTTTTCAGATGCAAAATGATGAGAGTGTCACATATGCCTTCTGTTGCAATTACTTAGCCTGGCCATTGTAGACAATCCATAAACAAATGGGTATGGCTGTGTTCCAATAAAACTTTACTTATGAACATTGGCACTTGAATTTTATATCATTTCACTTGTCATGAAATATTATTCTTTTGGTTTTTCTAAACCATGTAAAACTATGGAAACCATTCTTAGCTTGCATGCTGTATAAAAATGATCAAAGGGCCTGATTGGGTCCTAGAACTGCAGTTTGCCAATTCCTGTAAGAAAGGATTCTTTAACTGAGAAAAAAATTTAACCTTATCTGGTTTCCCCTATTTAAATGAGATAATTTCTTTATCTTAGTTTCCAGCAACCCCACCCCCCTGCAATAATTTATAAATGTTCTCTTATTCATATGGTATATGTACTTTACTCCTAAATTGAGTTTGTGTTCTGTAAATTACTTCTCACGAGAAGCCAAGAAGGAGCTTGAATGTATGAAGGCAAGACACTTTATTTCTTTATTCTACGGTAACTCCCAACATCCAAAGCAATGTTTGTTGTAGAAAACATTGTGTATGCCACTTGTGTATACAAATTGAATCCTTTTTTAATTTTTGCAAGTATATAGTAGACTTATGTATTTATGGGGTATATGGGATATTTTGATACTGGCATACAATGTGTAATAATCACATTGGGGTAAATAAGGTATCCATCACCTTAAACATTTATCCTTTGTGTCACAAACAATCCAATTATACTCTTTTAGTTATTTTTAAATGTACAATTAAATTATTACTGACTATAGTCACCCTGTTGTGCTATCAACTACTAGATCTTATTCATTCTTTTAAACTATTTTTTGGATCCATTAACCATCCCCCCTTCCCTGCCACCACTCCCCATTATCCTCTAGTAACCATCCTTCTATTCTTTGTCTCCATGATTTCAATCGTTTTAATTTTTAGCTCCTACAAATAAGTACATGCAAAGTTTGTCTTTCTGTGCTTGGATTATTTCACTTAACATAATGATTTCCAGTTGCATTCACGTTGTTGCAAATGACAGGATCTCATTCCTTTTTATGGCTGAGTAGTACTCCATTGTATGTCTGCACCACATCTTCTTTATCCATTTGTCTGTTGATGGACATTTGAGATATTTCTAAATCCTGGCTATTGGCTGGGTGCAGTGACTCATGCCTGTAATCCCAGCACTTTGGGAGGCCGAAGTGGGCAGATCACGAGGTCAAGAGATCGAGACCATCCTGGCCAACATGGTGAAACACCATTTCTACTAAAAATACAAAAATTAGCTGGGCGTGGTGGTGCACACCTATAGTCCCAGCTACTCAGGAGGCTGAAGCAGGAGAATCATTCGAATCCGGGAGGTGGAGGTTGCAGTGAGCTAAGATCATGCCACTGCACTCCAGCCTGGGCAACGGAGCAAGACTCCATCTCAAAAAATAAAAATAAATAAAATATAAATAAATAAATCTTGGCTATTGTGAACAGTGCTGCAATAAACGTGGGAACAAATTAAATATTTAGACACCCTCATGTGGGTCTTCTCAAACTGTACCCATCATTTGGGCCTAATGCCAGCCTGCCATCCTCCAGGAAGCCTCCTCCAGCTATTCCAGCTCATGCTGACATTGGCTTCTGTTTTCCTGTTGAATTCATAATCCGTGACACGTAACTGACCGCTTAACCCTTGATGAATTCTCACAGTAGTTTTGACTTTTCAGCTACAAAACCAAAACCACTCCAAGAAAGGAACTGTTAACATCCTTTTATTGTTATGTTTTCTCTCCTTCGAAAACTAGTTGACTCTTACATTACAGTAGGCACAGTCCAAGGTTATTTCCCGATGCACAGGCCAGGCTGCTCTCTGGAACTCCTTTAGGGGTTAGGCTGGGCCCATCCACCTACTTCTCTGACCCGAGCCTTTTGCCAAGGACTAACCACACTGAAGCAGCAGTGACTGCCATCCACGTGGGCACTGAAATTCTAGAGCTCAAAGAAGGGAACTGGTGCCCAACACTCCAGCCATGACTGGACGCCAGGAATCAGTACCTGCTTCAAAACTGACAAATTATAGAAAAATTAATTACTAACACATATTCTTAAGTACAAAGTGTTAGTGCACATTGACCATTTCCTAACTTGTACCCTCTCTAAATAGATGAATTTCTCAAGTAAAGTAAGCGAGGTCAGTGCTTCTGTGGTACTTTGGTCTCCTCTCTTGGCATTTTCTTCTCTTAGAAGATACTGTAGTAATTAGTATAAAAATTTGAAAATGAAAATGAAAAGCCTGATTCTTGAGGTCTAACAGCAATAACCAATATTTGGAAGCTTGTCAAAGGCAGGTATGAAGCACAAGATGAAACGTTTTCATTTTGGATGACTTATAGTAAGATACCAATAAAATACTCCGAGATGTGGTAAGAATAGGTGATATCGCCACACCTTGGGTGGGTGAAGCCACTTGGCATGGGCACCCTGCCTCACCACACCCCTGAGGTATGGCAGAACACCAGAGAACCACACCCACTGAGTGTGATGGCTAAGCGCAAACCAAACACTTCCAAAGGCAAGGCAGAAAAATCAATACAGGCACCACAGGAGGTGATACCAGAAAATAATGTGATGCTGGCAGGATATTCACTGCAAGTTAAAATGAGTAAATAAATAAAAAAAGATCACTTCTCCTTTGCAGGTGTAGGGCGTACCTCCCGGAGTTTTATTGTTTTATTAGTGGATTGGGATTCTTGTCTTCTCTGGTCAATCTCTATATGGGACACTTCCTAAGTTACTCGATCCTCTAAACACTATAAGAACTTGGAGACTGAGCTGAAAACTTAATTAGCATTATGCAAACTGTGGGCTTCTGGCATTTCTAGTAAGCTTAGGAAGCTGCCAAACATTCCTGCCAAGTTTTCTTAAGCCTGGAAAGGCCTGCAAATGCTAATCCAAGAAAGCCAGGGAAAGCAACAAATACTAATTCTCTCATAGACTGAAAGAGAAATACTGCAAGACGGGGGCAGGGGGCTTCTTTTTGTGAAGGAACCATCAGGGCCTAAGGATTTCAGCTTTAGAGAAAGCCCCAGGTGGGACCAGATGGGGTTTAGAATAGTCTGCAGGCCACAAGTCCAGGGGATGGGGAAATCGCTCTGGGAGGCACAAGGCAGCTAATGTCAATTTTCATCCGCACCAAGGCCCACTCCTCTAGATGAGGGTAAAGGTCTAAAAAGTTCAGAGAAATTAACCCCAGTAGTCTTTGTTCCTCAGTAAAACTAAAGGACGTAAGATTTCCATCCACAACTATAGTGAAAAAAAATACGTTAACTTCTTTTCACAAAGGTTTGATTTTATTTACAGTTTATATGGAGCTTCTTTTTTTTTTTTTTTTGAGATGAATTCTCACTCTTATCCCCCAGGCTGCAGTGCAAAGGCACAATCTCAGCTCACTGCAACCTCCACCTCCCAGGTTCAAGCAATTCTCCTGCCTCAGCCACCTGAGTAGTTGGGATTACTGACATGCACCAACATGCCCAGCAAATTTTTATATTTTTAGCAGAGACACAGTTTCACCATGTTGACCAGGCTGGTCTCGAACTGCTGACCTCAAGTGATCTGCCCACCTCAGCCTCCCAAATTATTAGGATTACAGGCATGAGCCATTGTGGCCAGCCTATATGTAGCTCTTTAAACAGTACCTGGCCACCTTCTTCATTTGTTCTACTTTATTACTTAGAAAATTGGCTAGCTTTCAAGAAGAATTTATTTTCCCAAAAAGGATTTTCCAAAATCAGACATAACTGGTATTAACATTTTTTAGTAAAGGAAAAACAAAGGCAATATATTGGACATTCTATATGTGCCAAGTTCTATGTTAAATTGTTTCATATTCATTATCTCACTTTTTCTCAAAGAAGGTTATTTTCTGTTAATTTTGGGATCGATACAAGTCAGAAAAGTTGGTAAACTTTAGAGCAAGGGTCCCCAATTCCCAGGCCATGGACCAGTACTGGTCCGTGGCCTGTTAGGATCTGGGCCACACAGTGGGAGGTGAGCAGCAGGTGAGGGAGCAGAGCTTCATCTGCACTTACAGCCACTCCCGTCACTTGCATTCCTGCCTGAGCTCTGCCCCCTGTCACATCAGCAGTAGCATTAGATTCTCATAGGAGTGCAAACCCTATTGTGAACTGTGCATGTGAGGGATCTAGGTTTTATGCTCCTTATGAGAATCTAATGCCTGATGATCTGTCACTGTCTCCCATCACCCCCAGATGGGACTGTCTTGTTGCAGCAAAATGAGCTCAGGGCTCCCACTGATTCTACATTATGGTAAGTTGTATAATTATTTCATTATATATTACAATATAATAATAATAGAAATAAAGTGCACAATAAATATAATGCATTTTAATCATCCCAAAACCATCCTCTCCCTCCCCCAGTCTGTGGAACAATTGTCTTCCACGAAACCGGTTCCTGGTGCCAAAAAGGCTGGGGACTGCTGCTTTAGTGGACTGCAGAGTAAATGAGTAATTGAGAGAAAGGTTCATCAGGAGGGAAGAAACTTTGACTCCAGTCTGGCTGGATAGAGGAGCTGCTACTGTCTTGGTTAAGCTGTAGGTCAATAATGGTGCTAGGGAGGGTCTCAACCCATTCTTCAAATAACAATTATCCAGATCCTCTGTAGCCACCCCCTCCATGCACCGCCCCGATGGGTCTCTTCTTAGAAGCAAAATGGAGGACAGTCATCTTTTTGCCTTTCTGAGGAGCCAATTCCTTAACTTTGATTTCCATCTAATGTACAGTATTTACTGGTTACCATTGCTTCTTCCAATCACCTATTTTCTCAGCCATATTTATTGAGTGTTTGCTGTGTGCCAGATATTGGGCTACACACTCTGCATCCATGGCGCACGCAATCCCTGCCTGCAAGAAGTCTGCCATCAATTCCTTTCTCCCTTTTAGGGAGGGAGAGATACCAGCCAGAGCTACAGGGTGGTACCCAGAGAACCAGTTGAGGTAGGATGTACTTGGTACTTCAGCCAGGGTAACTCTCTACTCCCATACATGAACCAAAAGACCATGACCTTCAGAGAATCAAAGTTAGAAGGCAGGTAGAAGAGTCTTCAACACAGAAGAAAAATCCAGCTGCTGATTCAGAAATTGAAGGACAGAAATGAGTGCACCTGCTCACCGTTGGGGTGGAGGAGTGTAGGGAGGATTTATTGAGTCAAGGAAGTATAGTGCACAGGCACTTTTATTGGGACACAGACTCCTCCTTGAGCAGGGAGGAGCTCTCAAGGATGTTGTTTGTGGCATGGAGGCAGCTCAGAGATTCAGAGGAGAGAGTACACAAAAACTAGCAGCCACACCGGAAAGCAGCATAGCGCATAGTCAAATGACCATGGAGTCCAGAATCAGACCAGAGTTTTAAACCTGGTACCACTGCTTTCTCAGACTAGTAATGTCAGCTCTGTGAGCCTTAGTTTTCTCATCTGTACAATAGGAATGATGTTTCTGTTGGAGAATTAAATGACATGATGCATATAAAGTCCCAGGCTTATTCTAGACATCCAATAAACAATAGTTATACTCAATGAAGAAAGCACCAAAAAAGACAGCCTTGTCTTCCCTGGAGAAGCTCAGAGGAGGAATCACCAGTGCACAACCCTGAAGAATTGTAAGGAGTTCCGAATGGGGATGGAAGTAAGGTAGAAGAAACCACATGGGTGGGACATGTAGTTGGACACCAGAGGCCAGAGTGCCTGGGGGCAGGGGTGAGAGAAGAGGCTGCAGCGCCAGGCCCTGAGGAGATGCCTGCCATGTACATAAGCTACATCTGCCTTGACCAGAAGGTGGTGGGAGTTTTAAGTAGCAGCCTGCCAGGAACAGGATCAGGTGATAATAGGTAACACTCACACAGCCAACCCCTAATTAGAGCTTCCTATAGACCAAACACTATTCTAAGCCTTTTACATATATTAACTGAATTCTCACATAATCCTTTGAACTAAGTACTAAGAAAACTAAGGCAGAGAGAGGTTAATGCCTGGGCAACCTGGCGAAACACCATGTCTACAAAAAATACAAAAATTAGCCAGGTATGATGGTGCATGCCTATAGTCCCAGCTACTCCAGAGGCTGAGATGGGAGGATCGCTTGAGCCCAGGAGGCAGAGGCTACAGTGAGCTGAGATCACACCATAGCAATACAGCCTAGACAATAGAGTAAGACCCTGTCTCAAAAAAAAAAAAAAAAAGTTCCCAAGTATATATCATCCTAACTCAGATGTGCATTTACATGGATAAGGTTGAGAGGAAGGAAGTTTGGAGAGAAGAGAGACTGGAAAAGAGAAGGCACCAGAAATGAGTTAGGAGGTAAGGTCCAGATGGAAAATGAACATCCCAGAACTAAGGCTATAGGGAGGAAAAAGAAGAGATTACACGTGGTGGAAAATCCAGGGTTCAGGGAACCTAGTGACCAGTTGGATGTGGAGACAAGATATTCCTTTGGGAAAGATTTTGTGAATTCAAGTCCTCTTCGAAATATTTTTATAATGTTCTTTTCTAAGGGGATGACTTTACCAGAACGACAGCTTGCACTTTCACCAATGCCCATTCACTGGTTCCTAACCCTGAAATCTAGCCAACTAAGGTATTAGGACTTCAAAAAAAAAAAAAAATCAACATGGTGGTGTGGTTTTCACCTTGAAATGGAGTATTTACTCCTCCTCTAACAATAGACATGTTGTTTCTGTCTTCTAGGAGTTTCACTTTGATGTGTCAAAGGAAATGCCATGAACTCTAGGGGAGAGTCATCACCGCATGAATGCAGGATAAACAGCAGGTGTGGCTGGGGCTTTAGGACAAGTGCCAGTCATCCTATTCCATTTTTAGAGATTATAAAAATGAATGTTTCAAGTGCTTTGGTTTTCAGAAGTTAAAGACAGCTTTCAAAAGAGTCCACGAATAGAAGCCCAACACTTCAGAGTGAAGCTGCATGACAGAGACGCTTCTCAAAGTCCCCATCATCACGATTAGGAAGCCGAAACCAACACACTCTTCTTTGCGTCACTTGAGTGAAGCAGGTGGGAGGCAGATGTCCTGCCTGCACACCTGGGTAGGTTGAAAGCAGCTCTTTAATTTGAACCTTGAGCAATCACCTTCCCTTTTAGAACCTTGCAAATCACATTGTGTCCTAGGAACAAGTAAACAGATGATCTGGCAATAGCCAGGTCCAGGGACCGGAAAGAGATCATAATATTAATAATAACCCCTTACATTTGCATTGTTTCTGTATCCTTCACACAGTGGTCGCAGTGAAATGATCATGTGCTTATTCTTGTCCTCATCGGAAAGCTAAGGAGTCTGGGGCTTAGAGAACTGTCTTGCCCGAGGTAATAGCAAAACAGAGGCAGAGTGGAGACAGGTTTTCTGACGCTAAGCCTAGTGTTTCTGCCACCACACCATCAATAAGCAGATTGTAATAGCTTTGGTTCTTCTAGCAACAGAATCTTCTTTTTTTTTCTTTTTCTATTTTACTTTAAGTTCTGGGATACATATGCAGAACGTGCAGGTTTGTTACACAGGTATACATGTGCCATGGTGGTTCGCTGTACCTGTCAACCTATCATCTAGGTTTTAAGGCCTGCATGCATTAGGTGTTTGTCCTAATGCTCTCCCTCCCCTTACCCCCCACCCCCTGACAAGCCCTGGTGTGTGATATAGAATCTGTGATAATAGAAACCTCTCATTCCTGGGGGGACCCTACTCCCCTACTTAGGAATGGACTTGTTATGTAGGATGTAGGTCTCCTCCATTTGGTTAAAGGATAGACAGACAGCTGATCTGAGTTGGGCCAAGCCTCAGTTCTCCCCAGTCCTCCTCATCTTTCTCTCTGGGAGGAAGAAGCTGTCCTCCTCCTGAGGTTGTGAAACTGGGAAGCTTAAGCAGCCTCTCACCCTCATACTCACCCAGGGAGAAAGACTTTTGAAAAGATGGAGCCAAAAATGAATCATGTTTAAGCTTTTGATTCTAGCCATGTCAGAAGCTAGTTTAGTTCTACTCTTGGACGGTTTATTATATTAACTAAGTAATTACTTTTATTGGTTAAGCTCATTTGAGTGTTTTGCTTTGTCTTTTTTGGTTTGGTCACCTTCAACCAAGAGTCCAAACCAACAGATGCCCAGTAGAAATAACAAACCTCAATATGGGTGGCTCAGAGAAGACCTCCTGAATGTACTACCTGGTTCTCTGCCCTCACCTTCCTCTTCCAGGTCCACACTCAGTGATGGTTCATTCATGCTGTGAGCAGCCTACTATCAGGTTATTTCAGGGAACTCCGGCCCCTCCTCAACCAGAATAACCAGAATGGTTTCTTCCTGCTTCTATCTTGAATTTTTGAGAGGCATGCCTTGGATCAAGTACCTAGGATATACGTTTCTGGGAGCCCCTTAGCTCTGGGAGATGGAAAGTAAGTATAGGTTGTGGCTAAGGTAGGTTGCACCCCTCAATATTCATGGAATCAGGGGGAGTGGGTGGATTAATTTATTCTTTGAAATGAACTCATGTTCATTGTACTCTTTTGCAGTCTTTCTGATAGCTTTCAGGACACAACTCAATAAAGTAGGGTCCTTCACAAGACCTCCACGAGGCCAGGAAGTCCTCTGAGAATTTGCCTATTGGGGTCTTCAGTCCAGAACCCTTGACCATGCTGCTCTAGTGAAGGTTAGACCAGAAAAGGCTATGGCAAACTCTGTGCCCCTTCATGTCCCTCTCAGAGCTAAAGAGAAACAGCAAAGAGACCTAAATATGTTTTGCTTTTCCCACTTTTGCCAAATAGACAGTGTTTCAAAGGAAATGGCTTATGTAAATACAATAACAAAAGCTAACATGCACATAATGAAGTTGAAAGAAAACTGTACCCTGTTTTACTACTGTAGCTTGCACAAATTGCTTCTTTGGAATGATAAATTCTGAGAAAACTGTAGCTATTTTGAGACACAAATTCCAGCCCTCCCCAGTCAAACAAAGTATCTTTGATTTCTTTAAATAATGACATATATGAGGCTTCAGCCCATCCAAAGAAAAGCAAAAGCTGCCTCATTTCTCCCCAAGAACATGCGTCCCACAACCATGGTCTTCTTCCTGGCGTGTGTGCGTTTTGACTTGCATGATCTGGCCTCAAGAGCATTGCTGGCATACTGTTGTTTGTTTTACTCAGGATTAGCAGAAAATTTCTGTGGGTGTTTTACGTCACTGGAGTAGGAAGCACTGAAAAATTATACCCACTTGATTGATATTTCTGGAAAGAGAACTCTAACTTACTAGAGGAAGGGGGTGGGGTGGCCAGGAAAGAAAAGAATGAGTAAGACTCAAGAAAGCTCCATCAGGAAAGTCCCACTTGGAAAACCGAGTTGATGGAGATGAGATTTCTTGCATGAAGCAGCATTCAGCTCTACTTGGTAGGGAAATCAAAGTTCTTATTGTCTCAGAGGGGGGTGAAAAAAAAAGTGTGGATCTCATGTCAGTGTCTACCAATTTATGGAACTGAACTTTGGCAAGCAACAGTGAGAGTTACAAAGCAGTATGATTTCCCTTTCAATAAACTACAGATTTGTATGTAATTGTGTGGAAGAGGCTGGTAGAGTTTAGTCTGGAAACATTTGGTACAAAGTTTGAGATTTTTCAGATATTCCAAAGAAGTATAACAGTCACAGAATAATGTCTAGTCCACATGTCTTTTTTTTTAAGGCATTAAAAAAAAACTAACACTGCAATTTAAAAAATGGGCAAAAGAGTGCAAATATAGTTTGTACAAGAAGAAATACAAATGTGAAGACTCAAACAAAACAAACAAGGCCCTGACCTCCTTTATAATCAAAGAGGTGCAATATAAAATAATAAGGACTTTTTTTTAATGTACTGCATGAATGAAAGATTTTTATGTGATATGTCTTCTTTGACTGCTGTCAGGAGGCAGGCACACATGTACTGATTCCAGTAAAAAAACCATTAGGGAAAGTAATTTGCCAATATATTTTTTAAAGATATGCACTTTGACTCCCATAAGTCTACTGCTAGGAATTTATTCCAGGAAAAATTGTGAGAGGTACACAAATATTTACATTCAGAGTCGCATTGATTAAATGTTGAAAAATGGCAAATAACTCAAATGTCTAATAATATGGGCTATGTTAATTTTTGTTTTTCTGTTTTTGGGGTTTTTTTTCTTCTGGTTTACATTCTCTCATGAAGGGCTAAATTAATTAAAGTATACTCACATAACTGAATATTATAAAAATATACAAAATTATTTTTTAATGTTATGAGAAAATCTTCAATGTAACAGTAAGAAGAAACATCTAATTATAATTTTATTTAAATATTATGTGATGTATAAATGGACACATATATAATAAAACCAGCAAATATATCTAAATTTATAGTAAATATATAGGGAGATAAGATATGGGAGGAAATAAAATTTGTTCATGGTAGTAATTACTGGGTGATAAAATTATAAATTTTTCTGAAATTATAAATCTGCAATTTTATAATGTTTGAGGTATGGGAAAACCTTTTCTTAAAGCACACCTTAGATATCTAAAAGAATATTTCTAGGCTGGGCATGGTGGCTCATGCCTGTAATCCCAGCACTTTGGGAGGCCAAGGCAGGGACATTGCTTGAGGCCAGGAGTTCAATATGCCCAAAATAATATCTCTAAGGTAACTAAGTAGCCAGACAGCCAGATAGAACCTGGCAAAAAAATTCCCCTTTAATATTTTATTGCATTTATTTTTTAAAAAGCGAGATAGATGAGTACTATGAAATAGGAAAGAGGGTATTGGACTCACAAATATGTTGTATGTGATATAAAATGTGGTCTCTTAAATAAAATATGTCTGTGTACATTAATGTGACATACGCATATCCCACACATGTCCCAAAAAGGATTAGACCTTCCAATGTGAAAAACAAGTAAGTTACATATATATTGCAGGAAACCTAGAAACCATTTGGTATTAAAGAAAAGTAAAAGTTTATAGAACCAGAAACATATAATATGTTTGTTTGGGCACTATATTTAACTCTGAGCTTCTTAGAAGTTAAGCCAAATGAGTAAACATAATGAGTTACACAGTTTTAATTATCTGATGAAAGGAAGAACACGAGTTCATCTGGAAAGACAGAGTTCTTTTCCCTACTCACTTCCAGTAAACATTTCCATGTCTATCTTCATATAAGAATGTTTCATAGCAAAATGGACTTTGATAGAAGTCAAGGACATCAAATTAAAACAAAGTTCAATGAATATTTCTATAAGGAGTCAAGCTATATAGTCTTGGTGTATTTTTTTTTCCTAGTAAGCTCTCTTGATGCAGGAATAAAATTTAAAGAATCCAAAAAGGATTCAAACTGGCTGCAAACAGACTGCTGCAGGCTGGATTTGACACACAGGGTGTTTCATAAAAATTTTAATTCATTGTCAATATTTAAGATTCAGATTTTACATAAGAATCCAGCTTTCAAGTTTCATTTAAAAGACTGCATTTTCCTTTTCATTCTTTTTTCTCTAATCTTGTCTTCACGTTTTATTTCATTAAGTTGATCTTCAATCTCTGATATCCTTTCTTCCATTTGATCGATTCGGCTATTGATACTTGTGTATGCTTCACAAAGTTCTTGGGCTGCGTTTTTCAGCTCCACCAGGTCATTTATGTCCTTCTCTAAACTGGTTATTCTAGTTAGCAGTTCCTGTAACCTTTTATCAAGATTCTTAGCTTCCTTGCATTGGGTTAGAACATGCTCCTTTAGCTTGGAGGAGTTTGTTATTACCCACCTTCTGAAGTCTGAATGAAGCCGGAAAACATCATTCTCAGCAAACCAACACAGGAACAGAAAAACAAACACCACATGTTCTCACTCATAAGTGGGAGTTGAACAATGACAACACATGGACACATGGAGGGGAACATCACACACCAGTGCCTGTTGGGGGGTGGGGGACTAGGGGAGGGATAGCATTAGGAGAAATACCTAGTGTAGAAATACCTAGTGTAGAGAAACATCTAGTGTAGATGGGTGCAGCAAATCACAATGGCCAGTGTATACCTATGTAACAAACCTGCATGTTCTGCACATGTATCCCAGAATTTAAACTATAATAGTAAAAAAGACTGCCTATATATATATATATTATTTTTGGCTAATTGAAGTCACTTTCTGTATAGCCTTTGGCTGGCCTTGAGCAGCCACTGACTCCTGAGAAGGGTCATTTATGCATCATGGTCTCTGTCAGGAGGCTTCCTGCAATTGCCATATTGGCCTGGTGCCTGCAGACTTGTGCATGTGGGAGCCTAAATCTAGAAGAATGAATAGAGAGCATACTTTTTGGATGATATCTTTCTGATATAAACTGTTTCATTTTGACTGGATCTAAATGGCAGTCAATTTAACATTAAACTCTCAAATGGTACATTGAAAGGCAACATAATGGATTCCATGAATCAGAAAAAGTTCACGAAATAGCATGCCTGGAGCTACGATCTGATTCACCCAGGCACCAATGAAGTGATTGTCTCGAAGAAGTCGTGTGTTTAAGTCTGAAAGGCTTTGGAATTCCCACTTCCCCTGAAGATCCAGGTGGTTGGCACACAATCAGCCAAGCCTCCATTACTCCCTTTTCTCTTTTCCTCTGCCTCCTTTCCTCTGACTGTTCCCAGCACTGTCATGAAGCATTTGTCTGAGTCTTCCCAGTTGCGGTGATGACTTGCACTGGCCCATATGCACTCTCACCAGTTCTCCCACCCTGCCCCCACACAAACACTGTGATTCATGTCATAAACTTGTAGAAAGACAAATGGGAATTCAGAGTTCAATTGGTGGCACAGAAATGAGAGGTGTTAGCTAATCCATACAGAGACAGCCACAAAAAAAAAAAAAAAAATACCCTTGACCATCTTAGCCAATGTTATATTCAGCCAAGTCTCCAGCACAAAGAAGGAGAAATTTGCTTACTAGCCCATCTTTGGTGATAGCAAGGAGACATTCTCTTTAGTCAAGCAATCTGAGGTAAACACTGTTGGTTGCATGGTCAGTAGCCATTGCTTCTTTCTTGTTCATGGTTTTGTGGGCCAGGAATTTGAGAAGCGTGGCTGGAGAGTTCTTGCTTGGGATTTCTCATGTGGTTATGGACAGATGTTGGCTGGGGCTGCTGTGATCTGAAGACTGGACATCCAAGACAGCTCATTCATGTGGCTGGAGTTGACGTTGGCTGTTGGCTGAGAGTTCAGCTGGAGCTGTCAATTAGAGAATCTACATGTGGTCTCTCCAGCGTGGCAGTCTCAGAATAGACAGACTTCTTTCATGGCAACTGTCTTCCTCAAAGTGAGCATCCCAGAAGAACCAGTCAGAAGATGCAAGACCTTTTATATCCAAGCCTTAGGAGTCACACAGAATCACTTCCACCATGCTTTGTTGGTTAAAGCAGTCCCAAGCACATTCTAATTTCAGCAGGTAGAACCCAAGTCTTGCTTCTCCAAGGGAGAGGGTCAAAGAATTTGCAGACAAGTTTTAAATCATTCAAAAAAAAAAGGTGTAAATCTTCAAAGACAAATTGTGATGCATCCACACATTGTACTCTTCAAAAATAGGTCTGCATTCACAAAGTCAATGCTGTTCACTTTAATGCAAGAATAATCCATCCTGAATTTGCCAATGTTATGAGGGACTATACGTGAAAGACTTCATTATCTACCACCTCACTTTACCCATTATTTTTTACTGCTCATAGAGTAGTCTGGTTCTTTCTCAGGCTGACCCAGTTTTCTCTATTCCTCATTTCTATTCCCTCTTGCTTTCATTCTCTCTGTTTCTCTCTCTCTCCAAAATCAGCTGACTTTTCCTGCCCAGTATCTCCACATACACACAACTGAATTCTGATATAGCCACCCCATTGCCCTGACATTTACCCATCTGAGACCGAGGGCATTCTCTGGGCTTCAGTTCCATATTCCAGGATCCAAGCATCTTATTGGTTCAGAAGGAAAGGACATATGTGCTGCTGAGATAGATCTGTTAGAGCAGACCCTTTGAGAAAGGGCATGGAAATTTAGGGATGCTGAGCTATTATATTTGAGTAGCAGAAAACTACTTAATCCATCATATAAAAGGGTTCTAGTAACACAAAATAACTCTTCCCCAAATCAGCATTCCCTTCACTGTGGCTTTCTACGACCTTTGACAAAAACAAAAAGTTTGATTCGTAGTCCACTTGCACACTACCTTCTGCATCTACATCTTCTGGTGATCTGCACAGGTAGCAATGCTTCAGTGTCCCTGTTTCCCTCACTTGCAAAGTATACTGATTCTAGACACAAGCTCCCAATTCTTACCAGAACACGACATTTCTACTCATGCAAAACCAATCCCAAACATCACTTACTCCAGAAATATAATTGCAAACAAATGGTGAGGTTGATGGCTCGACTCAGATATTCTTCAGCTGAAAGCAGAATGATCCTCTCTAGGGCCCAACTGCCTACTACCCATACATTCACTATTGACCACACCAATTTACAGGTGTCTCTCTTGTGGCAAAGTCCCCATTTGCCATTTCCTTACATTTGTATTTTTGTGTTTGTTTTTAGAAAGCAAAATGGAAAACAAAAATGAATCTAGCCTATATAATTCCATTTCCAGCATACAATTGTCCTAGGCCTGTGCAGCTGGGCCACTTAGTCATGGAAGTTCACAGGATATTTAGGAGCTTGGTGTTAAGTATATCATTATATAGGTGCTTGAGAAATCCATAAATCCTTTACTGCTTCTATCAAATAAAAAAAAAGTTGATGCAGGTCATCCTTGATTGTAGATGAAAAGGATGTTGCAGTAGCAGTAGTTAAGGATATATGTGGTTTTCGGTGGGATGGAGGGAACGTGCTAGCTATTATGAACAAGAAATTGAAGATACTTTGTATCTGCTTCCTCTTAATGAAGAGAGGAAGAGATCACACAAGAATGCTGGCAATTTCAAAGAAGTGAGATACAGAAGTTTTAGAATCTGAAGATTATCAGCTGCCAAGTCTCAAGTTAAAAAAAAAAAAAAGAAGTGTCATAGTCAAAACAAGACCTAAAGAGTTACTGGGACGAGGATAGGGTATTTAATCCAAATGATTAACCTGTAAATATCTGTGATACCACTGAGCAATCCAAACCTGAAACATCTGAGCAGACAGTAGTAACACATTTTTCTCTCTTTATCAGTTATAAATCATTGTGCCCTGCTCTAATACTTTTCAATCAAGAGACTCAAATTGTTTATCTTCTATAATTTGGAGGTGACTTTAAACTAAAACTTTAACTTAGACTTACATAATCTCATAAGCAAGAGTGAAAGAAATCAAGGCAAGTCCAACATCCTCTATTTTCAACTCTTTTATTCCTTCCTCCCTTATAAATGAAATGTACACAGACAAGTCTTTACTATTAACCACATCTTTAAGAGGGATCCAGTTAACTAACAGCAAAGGTAAAGTTCTAAGGATCAGATGCTTTGCAAGACATGCAGTCATGGTTGAAGTGAAGTGGAGTTATCCCTGTTTCTACCTCTTTTCTGTATTTGGTGAACCCAAAAGAACACCTGAATTTAACTTAACCAATTTCTTTACTTTATTGTGTCTTTAATTTCCTTCCAAAGATGGAAACATTTTACTGACCAAATAGAATGAAGGATATCTACTTTTTCCTATAAGCAAGACATTTTTAACACTAGATTATATCCTGTTTTGATATATTATTGCTAATTTCCTTATATTCTCTCTCTCTGTCTCTCTGTCTCTCTCTCTATCTCTACATATATATATGTGTGTGTGTGTGTGTGTGTGTGTGTGTGTATATATTTTTTTTTGAGATGGAGTCTTGCTCTATCTCCCAGGTTGGAGTGCAATGGTGCAATCTTGGCTCACTGCAACCTCTGCCTCCAGGATTCAAGCAATTTTCATGCCTCAGGTTCCTGAGTAGCTGGGATTACAGGCACTTGCCAGCACGCCTGGCTAATTTTTGTATTTATAGTAGAGACAGGGTTTTGCCATGTTGGCCAGGCTGGTTTTGAACTCCTGACCTCAGATGATCTGCCTGCCTCAGCCTCCCAAAGTGCTGGGATTACAGGCGTGAGCCACCATGCCCAGCTTATATATTTTTTCAATCTCTTATTTCATTAGTGCATAGAGAAAACCAGTTAGTATATTGTCTCTTGGATTTTCTTCTGGAAAACACAATGTACTTCACCACCCCCTCTCCCCTCCGCCCCACTATATTCTTTTATTTCTGTAATGAATCTTTTGAATAATCCAGGTTTGTTGGGGATTACTGGGAGCTTTGGAAGCATCTGTCACATTCTTCAGCTTGTTGTACCTTTCCCTTGAGATAAGCCAGGGAACACATGATCTACCACATGAGCAAGCCACCAAGAAGAGGTGGCCTTAGGAACAGGAACAGCTAAAGGCACATAACAATATGGACAAATAATGTGTAAGTAATACACAAAATGTTCAAGTTTCATCTTAATGCAGGTACAAAGAGAGGTGGAAATAAGCATATAGTTGTCAAGAGTTCAAATTCTATGGTCAAAATCATCTGAGTTCAAATCTCAGTTGTGGGATCCTAGATACAACAAATAATCTCTTCTGGCCTCAGTGAAGTAGGAAAGCAAAAATTGGTACTCCATAACACTATAATATAAATCAAGTAAAATAAACTAGCACATTTCCTGTGCACAGTAAGCATTTTTCAATGTATGCTGCAGTTACGTTATAAAAGGCAAAGTGAAATAATGGTTCAATTGTTCAAACAAAAATAGTAGGAACAAATAAAAAGTAGTAACTATGTCATTCATGAAGATACTTTTCTCCAACCACCTTCCTCTTTCAAAAAGCACTATGAACATTGTTCTCAACTGCAAATATGATCTTTCTCTAAAAGATCAGTGTCCATTTGGCATAAGCATTGGATTGTGCCAGTATGACAACTTTCCTTGACTGCCACGTACCTCTGCAGCTCGCTGCCATATTCCTTTGCTCCCCTTCACAGGAAAATTTCTTAAAACAATCTTCTATGTACAGTGACTCCATTTATTCCCCTCCCATATTCTTCAGCCCATTTTCACCAGGCTCTCATCAGCACCATTCATTACAAACCTCTCATCACAGTCAGTAGTGGCCTCCCATATGCCAAAGCTAACGTTCACTCTTCTGCCTTCTTCTGACTTATCTCTAAGCAGCACTGGACAAGCCCAATCCCTTCTTTCTTGGCCTTCCTCACGTTGTTAGGGCACCTTCTCTTTTGGTCTCCTCTCACCTCCCTGGCCAGTCCTTCTCAGACCACTTTGTCATTCTTCCTAGAGTTCAGTCCCCAGACCCCTTCTCTTCCATCTGTATTCACCCCCTCAGTGACATCTTCTAGTCCCATGGCTTTATATACCTGTCTATAACTTATGGCTTCCAATTTATATCTCCAACATTGGCCACACTGCTACCATCCAGATTTATGCGTCTGTTTTCCAAATGGATGTCTTCATCTAGTCATCTAATAGAAGCTCCAGACTTAAAATGTTCACAACTGCACATTTGATGTGGATAAGAGCACATTACTCTACTCTTACCCAAAATAAGAGAAAGCTTTCACTTCCTTCAGTCTCATTCATCTCAGCAAATGGCAGTTCTACCACTATCTTTCCAGTTGCTCAGGCCAAAGTCTTCAAATGGTCCTTGACTTTACCATGTCTCGTACGTCTTATATCAAATCCTTCAGCAAATCCTGAAGGTCTCGCCTTCAAGCTAAACCCAGAACCCAGTCACTTCTCATCTCTTACCTCTATCACCCTCATCCAGACCATCAAAGTCTCTAGGCCTTACTTTAGCTTCCCAACTGTATTCTCTGCTCCTATCTTTGCCCCAACAACCTCTTCTCTTGCGGCAGCCACACAGAAGCGTTAAAGCAAGTCAGATCAGTCCTCTGTTCAAAAACGTTCAGTGGGCTTTCTTTTTCACTCAGAGGAAATGATCTGGCTCTGGCCACCTCTGCAAAATCAATTTCTTACAGTTGTTCCCTCCTTGCCACTTTGTTGTCTCCACTGGGCCATTGTAACAGCCCTCTAGTTTCTCTGCTTCCAGTCTATTTCCCTAGCCCCACATCTGCCTCTGATCTCCCTGATCTCCTTTCTGTTTCTCAAATACTCTAAGCCCTCCCTTCATTACAGGCTTTTTGCATTTGCTGTTCACTCTGCCTAGAAAAGTCTTCCCTTAGATAATCCCATTTTACTTGTACCCTTTCTCCCTTGGGCCTCTGCCCAAACATCACCTTATTAGGAAGACTTTCCCTGACCATCCTAAATACAAAATCAGCTGCTACACTTCCTATGTTTGTACCCCAAGCCTCATAAAATTTGATCCCCAATGTTGGGCCTATAGTAAGGCATTTGAGTCATGAGGGTGGATCCCTCATGAATGGCTTGGTGCCCTCCTCACTGTAGTGAGTGAGTTCTCACTCTGTAAGTTCCCTGGAGAACTGATATTAAGAATAGCCTGGCACCTCCCTCCTCTCTCTCTTGCTTCCACTCTCACCATGTGATCTCCACACATGCTGGCTCTCCTTCACCTTCTACCATGAGTGGAAGCAGCCTGAAGTCCCCACCAGAAAAAGATGCTGGTGCCGAGCTTCTCATACAGCCTGCAGAACCATGAGCCAAATAAATCTTTTTTCTTTTTATTTTACCCAACCTTGGCTATTCCCTTATAGCAACACTAAAATGGACTAAGACATCACCTCCAATTTCTCCCTATCCTTTTAACTCACTTTATTTTTCTTCTTAGCAGATATCAACAGTAGACATGCTATGAGTGTTTGTTGTTTGTTTATTGTCATCTGCCCCACTGAAATGTAAGCTCTATGAAGGCAGGGGCTTAATTTTAATTATTGATTTAGCACAGTACCTGAAATAGTGCCAGGCTGACAGGAAACGATCAGTTATTATTTGCTGAATGAATAAATGAATGAATGAATTGGTCTACTCAATACATAGTTGGTGGTAGGCCACTA
This sequence comes from Colobus angolensis palliatus, assembly GCF_000951035.1. Classification (NCBI taxonomy): domain Eukaryota; kingdom Metazoa; phylum Chordata; class Mammalia; order Primates; family Cercopithecidae; genus Colobus; species Colobus angolensis. The sequence continues at coordinate 10,696,143 of NW_012116821.1, read as the reverse complement.
AAAGGTTTTGAAAGTTAAAGGAGTAGATCCGACTTGTGTGAGTTGGAAAAATATATAGTGAAAAATCAGTGAAATTAGATTACTGTTTAATTGATACCATTAGAAGAAGATTTTTCCATTGCTGACATTTCCAATGGAAGAACCACCTCCTCATTGACTAAAACCTACCACCAGGCTGAGTCACATGGGACATGCTGCTGAGCCAGTTTTTCTCCTGTGTGCCTGAATGACTCAGAGTGCCAATGACAGTGTCGGTTTTATGTCCCTGGAACTCCACTTGGAAGTTCAGAATCAATTGTCAAGTCCATTCAAGTGTGTCTTGCTCAGCCTGGTTAACTTGAAACTGTTTGTTCCTTGAACAAGATTGCTGTTTTATCTTTTGTCATCCACTTGCTGTGTGACTAATTTGAACGGTAACATTTTTAACTAAAAACCCTTTTTACTAAACAAAACCATTTGAAAGACTTTCATAATGTCTGGATATAATATTTTGTAAGAAAAAAAGCAACTTAAAACTTGCTAATTATAAACTAAATATACATGATTTTAATTGAGTGTCAGGAGTCCAAACCTATTAGTTTAGCATAAGAACATCTTACCAAATGCTAAGTATTGTGGCATGCTGTTTGAATTTGTGCCTCACATACTAATGAACCACATATTAAACTTCTAAGGCATGAAAATTTCCTTTCCCCTACTCCCCAACGTGAAGCAAAATGAATGAGGTGCCCAACCTGATAAAGAAGGAACGACTTTTATGATTATTGGCTATCATTCTTTTGTTTTAGAAAAATATTTTTGTTTTACTATTTAAAAGGGGCTTTGTCACTATTTTTGCACTGGATTTAGAAATCCATATTGGTACTAAAGGACTAGACGTAAATCTTTAGGATAAAAGGATCAAAGACTTAGCATCTCTAAATATTCTAAGGAAAACAAACAAAAAGAAAACAAATAAAGAAAATGGCTTACATTGTCATGATCAAGTAGAAAAGAAAAACAGGCCTGGATGGCCTTAGGAAATGGTGTAAAATTGCATGCAAACTACTCTTTTGTATGTTTTTGGCCTTGCCTAAGAAAAATGACCAGCCTGTTCAATTCTCACTTCCAAGAGAAGGAAAGGTAATAAGGAGCTTGGGATACCCAAGGACACTTCTGAAGGCAGTAACTTCAGGTAAAGTTTCTGCAGTTTCTCCCAATCTGAAATATCGGTTTGCTACTTCCTGGAACATTTGCTTTCATACGTAAAACTTACAAAACTTATTTTAAAATTAGATCACTATTGACAACAATGAGCAAAGAACTGGACATAGTAATGCAGAGAGCTTTGTTTTTGTTTGTTTGTTTGTTTGTTTTTGAGACAGAGTCTGGCTCTGTCACCCAGGCTGGAGTGCAGTGGCGCGATCTTGGCTCACTGCAACCTGTGCCTCCTGGGTTCACGCCATTCTCCTGTCTCAGCCTCCACAGTAACTGGGACTACAGGTGCCTGCCACCATGCCCGGCTAATTTTTTGTATTTTTAGTAGAGACGGGCTTTCACCATGTTAGCCAAGGATGGTCTCGATTTCCTGACCTCGTGATCCGCCTGCCTCGGCCTCCCAAAGTGCTGGGATTACAGGCGTGAGCCACCGTGCCCGGCAAAGAGCTATGTTAAGTTCCTCTACAATATTAAGAAAAATTGTAGCCTTCATTATGACCACTTTAAAGGGTGCCATCCAATGATATTCAACTCTCTGGGTGGGTCAGCAGTTCCCTTTCATATAGTCAATTTACTTTCTTTATTCATTGATGGTATCAGTACAACATACCACAATCTCCCTCCTACTTAGTCATAGAATCTTACAACTGCAAGGCTCACCAACTCCAACCACATTCATTCAACAAGAAGGTACTGATCAGCTACATTGCAGTGCATTGGATACTTGGGGATCCAAAGACACAGTCCAAAAACCTCATGGAACTTTCAGTCTGCTGGATAAAACCTTTATCACAGTGCTGCTGGAATCAAGGAAAAATAGTATTACAATGGCAAAGATGGAGCCATAAAATGGTGCATGTGGCTTTAGAGGGAGAAGGTGCAGTAAGGCTAGGGAAAGCTTCCCAAAAGACTGACTCTTAAGTCTTTAAGAATGAGTAGGAGGTGAGCTGGCAGTAAGGATCTAGAGGTTGGGGAGAAAGGCAAGGAAATGAAAAACATCTGAGCTATGCTGTCCAGTACCATAGCTACTAGCCACTGTGCATATTTAAATTAATTAAAATCAAATAATATACAAATTTTAGTTTCTCATTTGCACTAGCCACATTCCAAGCACTCAATAACCACATGCGGCTAGTGCTTATTGTATCGGACCATGCAAATATAGAACATTTCTAACATCATAGAAAGTTCTCTTGGACAGCACTGACTCTGAACAAAAAGAACAACAAAAGCAGAGAGACCTAAGAGGGAATGCTGGTATGAATAACTGCAGGTGGTGAAGTACAGCTGGAGAACAGAGGGAGAATGACAGGCACTTAGGCACAGCAGGGGCCATCCCAGGCCATCCTCCCATTGACTTCCTTTGCTGATATCACAAAACTCAGGAGGATTCAAGTCCTGGCAAATTCTGTCTCTCATTATCAACCAGTCATTATGGCACTGAAAAGCTACATGGCTGAAACCTTTGAACAAGCATCTTTGCTTCACCAATTGTGTTTATGAAACCATATGTCTTATGGAAATGAAGGCAACTTACCACATCATGAATTCATTACTTTCCTTTGAAAAAAGGAGATTGAATGTTTTATATGGGCACCTTATCCCTCTTTTTATGTTTTATATATTTAAAAAAATCCGTGTAACATTTTGCACTTACAAAAACTGGGTTTTTTTTTTTTTAAATATATACATACTTTTGGTTCTTCAGCACACAGATTTTGGTAGAGGCAAGTATTGGATGAAGGAAAACAGGATCATGCTATTATGAATTCAAGAATGATTACAGGCAAGCTCCATTCAACCTCACCAACAATTTTTCCTCAAATAATTAAAAAAGGATCACAATGAGGCTTTAAAAATATATTGGTAAATTATGAAATACACAGGATTACATCAATACTTTAGGATTCTCTATGCTGCAGCTCTTGAGTTCCTTAGCAGACCACATGGAGGGTATGTGAGTATACAAGGGACTGGGGTCCCAAAACCTTTTCAGGCTGTTTCTTCATCTATAACACAGTGTTGAAACGTCCTCTCTAGAGATGTGGCAGATACTAAGTGAGCTAATACATGGAGAGCACTTAGCCTATAGGATCTCTCTGTGTGTTTGTGCAGGAGAGTAGTGAGGATGAGGGCAGCCATCCATCAAGTCATGCATATGTTTGACAGTGCTACAAACTTGTTCCAATACTTCTTCTGGAAATGAAGTTTCCTGAGATGGGTTCTAAGATCTTTTACATTAAAAAAATGCACATCGGCCGGGCGCAGTGGCTCACGCTTGCAATCCCAGCACTTTGGGAGGCTGAGGCGAGTGGATCACGAGGTCAGGAGATCGAGACCATCCCGGCTAACATGGTTAAACCCCGTCTCTACTAAAAATACAAAAAATTAGCCAGACGTGGTGGTGGGCACCTGTAGTCCCAGCTACTTGGGAGGCTGAGGCAGGAGAATGGCGTGAACCCGGGAGACGGAGCTTGCAGTCAGCTGAGATCGCGCCACTGCACTCCAGCCCGGGTGACAGAGGGAGACTCCGTCTCAAAAAAGAAAAAAAAAGCACATCAGAGATTATGAAGTAACTAAACCACACACAAAAAATAACTCACATATATGCCAGACACTGACACTATATGGCTTTTATGAAATGGGTGTTTATCATGGAGCTTCCCAAGCTTTCTCATTCACAATATGCTTAACAACTCAGTAATTTTTTTTTACAGGACTCTAAACCAAAATACAGGCTAACATTTTCATTTATTAAAGTAGTTATGGCCAAACAACACGCAAGGTCCAACAGATGTTATTGTGCTTCCTAAAAAAATTGAAAATATCCCACTACATCACTGTGACTTCACTGTAGCACTCTAGCACACCCCCATACACATTTGGGAGCCATGAGTTTAGCATGTTATACTTTACAAAGCACTTTCACAGCTACTACCTTACTGCAACTATCTTCACTGCAACTACTGTGCGACACTATGTAGATGAGAAAATTGCACAGTCTGGCCAACAAAGCAAGATCTCATCTCTACAAAAATTTAAAAATAAGAAAATAAAAGTTTAAAAAATTAGCAAGGCATGGTGGTATGCATCTGTAGTCCTAGCTACTCGGGAGGCTGTGACAGAGGATGGCTTGAGCCCAGAAGTTCGAGGCTACAGTGAGCTATGATTGTGCCATTGCACTCTAGCCTGGGCAACACAGTGAGACCCCATCTCAGAAAAAAATGTGACTATAACAGAGTGCATTTAAGGTTTTATGGCTAAGAAGTTGCAAGTCTAGGTGCAAGTTTATTGGGATCTGACTCTAAACAATCCTCCTCCTGTTCTGTATGCTGTTTCTTCCTCTACTTATAAAGTCAATAGCATCTTTTATTAATCTTCATTGTTTTACAGTATTATTCCCTTAGTAAAGTGAGATATGCAAGAAATATTTCCATGTTATGATGCTCCTTTCAAATTTATATTTCAATTCCTTGACTAAACAGTTATTCCAAAATACTTTTTACAGTAGCTGAACCTACACACATACACACACACACCACCCCCCACAAAATCTATTCCAGCAGGTGTGTGCATGTTGTAGAATAAAGCAAGGTACAGTAGTCCCCTATTATCTGTGAGGAACATGTTCCAGTAACTCCAGGGGTTGCCTGCAACTGAGGATAGTACTCGATTCCTATATATAATATACTATGTTCTTTCCCATATATACATACATATGATAAAGTTTAATTTATAAATTAGGCACAATAAAAGATGAATAATAATGATGAATAATAAAACAAAGTAATTATAACAATGCACTACAATAGAAGTTATATGAATGTACTGTCTGTCTGTCTGTCTCTCTCTCTCTCTCTCTCTCTCTCTCAAGTTCTTATTGTACTCTACCTTGGGTAACTGAAAGCATGCAAAGTGAAAGCTCGGATAAGGGGATATTACTGTGCAAAGTTTCAGATAGTAGAAAAGCTGTCATGCAAACTACAGAATGATAAGTAATAGCTAACAGTTCTTGAAATATTAACTTGTGACAGGTATCTTACTAAATGGATTGCAAAATTTAAGCCTTTCCAATAATTCTGTGGTGTAGGTATTATTATTATCCACTTGTTAAAGGTGAGAAACTTGAGGATCAGAGGGAATAACTTAACTAATATGCAACTGAAAAAAAAAAAAACAGACCTAGAATAGTCAAAACAATCTTGGAAAAAAAAAAAAACACTTTGGAGGACTCATAAAACCTGATTTCAAGATTTACTATAAATCTTTACTATACTGTAATCAAGACAGTGTGATACTGGCAAGAAGCCAGACATGTAGATTAATGGAACAGGAGAGAGTCCACAAATAAATCTACAAAGGTCCCAATTTCAACAAAAGTGCCAAGGCAATTGAATAGATAAAGCTTAATTTTCAACAAATAGTGATGAAACATCCATACACAAAACAAAGCAAAAAACCCAACCCACACCTGGCATCTAAAACTATAAAACCTCTAGAAAAAAATAGAAAATCTTTCTGACCTTGGCAGACAAATTTCTTAGAACATAAAAAGCAAACTTCATAAAAGAAAAATTATAAATTAGATTCTATAAAAAATTTGAGATACAGTTGAAAAAAATGAAAAGACAAGTCACAGACTAGAAGAAAATACTTGCAACACATACCTGATAAAGAACATGCATCCAGAATTTATAAAGAATTCTCTAAACTCAACAATAGAAAAACAAAAATCCCAACATTAAAAATGGGCAAAATATTTGAACAGACAATTCACCAAAGAAAATATAGAGATAGGAACTCAGCATACACAAAAATGCTCAAAATCATTTGTCATTAGGGAAATGCCAGTTAAAACCACAATAACTCACATTATTAGAATGGCTAAAAAAATTTTTAATGGACAAAATTGAGCACTGATAAAGATGTAGAGCAACTGGAACTCCCATACATTGCTGGTGGGAATGCAAAACAGTGCAACCACTTTGGAAAACAGTTTTCCAGCTTCTTGTACAGTTAAACATATACTCACCATGCAATCCTGGAGCCCCACTCATATTCATTTACCCCCACCAAAACGAAAATACGTCTATACAAAGGCAAATGTTCACAGAAGCTTGATTCATAATCAACAACAAGTTGGAAACAACCCAAGGTCATTCAGCTTGTAAGTGGATAAACAAATCATATTTCATCTGTACAACAGAATACTATTCAGCTATAAAAATGAAGAAATCACTGATATAAACAGGGTGTCACTTCAGTAACAGTTTTTTAACCTTCTTTTCTCTTACAGTCAGTTCTTCAAAGCATCCTTGCTGCCATTATATTTGTCATCATACTATTAAGTAGATTGCAACCTGCATCTTTATAATCACGTATATTTTCCAGAACAAATAGGCCAGTTGCCTGAATTGTATTGCATAAATTGTCTAGTCTCCAGGACAGGATTCAGATGATGCACCGTAATCATCAGCAACACATTCACAAATTCCAATCCACTGGGCTGATGGCATCCTTTAGGTATTGATTTTTGCAAGTTTTTATTTCAGAAGGTGAACTTATCTTAGATATATCTTCAAATTGGAATGCCATCTTACTGTAACCCTAAATGTTGGAAAAAAGTATGAGATGGAGTCCCTGCCACTGCTAATCAGGGGGACGGAATTCATAACTTATCTCAGAAGAAATCAATTTCAGGTCATTTTATTCTTTGCGATAAAGCTGATTGATTAAATAATTTAATTGCTATTATTTTAATACTATGTTATGTGAGTAAATTGGTATTTCAGATAAAAATTATTCTATTTAATATGAGTCCAACTTTTCATGAGTAAAAGATGGACTATGTGGTATTATATGATTTATGATCCATATAGCTCAGAATACTCTAGCCTCTTTTTACAGAAACAAAAGTATAATTTTCTATCTAAATCCACTTGAGGTAGATTATTATTTTGGTGGCACCCAATGAATCACTCCTCCTGGGATGCCGGGATGCATGCCTTTGTGTACTTCCCTCCCACGTTGACTCTGGAAATGGTCATGTGAGTAGCAGAGGCTTGGTAAGTACTCGCATACTGGGCTTTGTCCACTTGGAATTGCTCACTGTGGGAATTCTTTTTTTTTTTTTTTGCTACCCAGACACCATGATGTCACGAAGCTCAAGAAGCCACACAGAAAGGCACAAATAGAAAAGAACCCTTCTCTTCTTTCTTCCTGCCATCTTCATCCAGTCATGGTAGTGAACCAGATTGGACCATTCAGACAACATTGCCCTAACACAGCTGTTTTAAAACTTCTTGGTCTCAAGACTTCTCTCCACTCTTAAAAACTATTAATGATGTCAATTTTTTTGTTTATATGAATCACTTCTCGTGAAGACTGTATTAGAAATTAAAACAGAATTTTTAAATATATATTTATTAATTAAAATAATTTTAAAACCATTACATAATATTAGTACCATTTTAATTAATATTTAATATTTTATATGTTAATATTAATAACTATATTTCTAGCAAATGAACTTAGTGAGGACAGGGGTATTGGTTCACGGTTTTTGCAAATCTCTTTAAAGTCTGGCTTAATAGAAAACAGCAAGATTCTCATAATCCACTTAATGCATTCAGTCTGTTGCAATATCACCTAAAACTTAGGCTCCAGAAAACTCTACTGTACACTCATGGAACAATGGAAGTGAAAAAAACCAAATAATGTCTTAGTCTTGTTAAGAAATAGCTTTGGCTCTGAGGAGCCACATGTTTTGAGAACCATGGCTATGGAATAAACTTCCAGGAAGGAACCCAGGTGCCAGAATGGTTTCCTTTGGGGTAGAGCACAGCCCTCTGCCAACCGAGGACACTCATTAAGGACTACGTTAAAGAATATCCTGGGGTCTCTATTGTAGGAATGTATCCCTACTAGGGTCTCGAGAGAGAGGACTTCTCCCCAAGCATGGAGGCCCAGGCCTATTTAGCCGATTCAAAACCCAGATCCATCCCCTGGTCTCTCACTGTCTGATTTCTTGTTTCATGCCCAAATGACCATCACGTAAGCCAGAGAAAGCTCCTTTCCACCACAGAACCCACCCCTGGCTTCTTTAAGCTGCAGAGTCCAGATCAAACCCATCTCCAGCTCAGATAAAAGGAAGAATTCACAGCTCTGTCCCAAATAAGAACCTTTTTCTCTGAGGCTTTATCCTCTGCCCCAATATTAAGGTCTGGTCTCCCCCACAACCCATGATAACTATTACCCTCATCCACAAGGGTGTAATCAGACCCCTAAGCCTGCAAAAGACAGTCACTCAACAATTGACACCAATATATTACCCAAAGTTCAAGTTACACAGTCTTTACCATGGTCACTGTGTCAAATATCCACAAAGATAAATAATCACAGCATTGACAAAGGCCAAACTAGTGATACAGACCATTTATTCTGTGCTATCAGACTGTAATGATGGCAAAGATAAAGTGACATGCTTGTTTTTCATGACATTGAAGGAACTTAGTGTACCTAGACCAACATTTGTGTAAAGAAATAGAACAGAGTCATGGAATGGAATGGAATGGAATGGAATGGAATGGAATGATATAGACCAGACCAGAGTACAATCCATATCTGGGTTCAAAATGGTGCTATTTTTACTAGCACTACCTTGGGGAATGTGCTTAAACCTCTGCTACTCAGTGTCTTCATCTATAAAGTGGGGATAGTAAGTTCTACCACATAGGGTTATGAGAGTTTAGTGGGTTAATACTTTTCAGGCACTTAAAACAGCCTGGGACATACTGTAAGTATTTGTAAATACATTACACTGTGTGTGTGTGTGTGTGTGTGTGTGTATAAACGGGGTTGTGATCAAAGTTTGGAAAAACTCAAAGCTAAAAGAGGTGAGACACAAACCTAACTTCAATAGACAGAAAGGACACAGCTAAGCCAAAGAACCGTGTGTGGTGGGGGGGCACTTTCTAGGGTAGGAAGCACAGAATGTGGGGATCTGGGTTTAAGCCTCTCCTTCCACAGTCTGGGCAGCTAGTAAGATGCGGGAGGGGAACGTTAAGGAGGAGAGAAAGTTGTTGTTTTACCTTATGTAGAATTCTTTTGTACTCAAATCCCCTTTATCAGGACCCAGATGTTTTAAAAATGATGCCAAGCTGTGATAAAAACAGACGCACATGCAGGAAACAGAGCACATCCAGCAAGGAAGACTGTTGGGTAATTCAGTTTATTAACGACACGTTCTATGTGGTAACTATTTGCAGATGATCATTAAAATATATCCCCGACAGTCATTTCTTTTGGTTGTTATTGTTTTCAAAGTTTCATCTCTAAAATCTCTTAAAACCACTTGCCCAGCTGGGATGAGAACAACTTACAATCCGACAATTATTTAACCCTAAGCGGGCATGAGGAGGAAGGACAATATGGTTTGAAGGTTTCCACTCTTATATGTTGGAACCCAGCACAAAGAGGGATGCCTGCTACTTCCACAAACCTGCACAAATAATTTGGACCATGATAAGATCACTCTGAATTGGTTATGCCCGTCTAACTTAGATCATTGGATAAAATCTTGAACCCAATAATCTTGACATGAGAACTCACCTGATGATGCTTTATTGATGATATATTACCATTCAATGCCACCTGACTTACTCCTGCACAGGAGCAGGACTGGCAGGGAGGTGGGGGTAATCAAGGTGGAGGCTGATTATATTCAACTGTATTCATCTCAGCAGCAGTGAAATGGTCCTTCATTTGAATCAATTTTAAAAAACCTGCAGGGAAGAACGAGACCTTAAGGAGTCTTAAAATTTCATCAGTCAAGCAGGCTGTCTTGAGGTAGGTAATATGCTATTATCAGCCCCCAGTCTATAGATGAACCAACCAAACCAAAAGAGATTAAGCAACTTGGATGGTGAAGCTAATAAAAGGCATGGGAATGTAGTGACCAAACCCAAGAATCCCAGAGTGTTCTCCGTGCTGTATTGCTTGGGGCTTTCCTCATCTTCATTTCTATTATTCGAGAATATAGTGTGTGTTACAAGTCAGGTATCAGATGTGTAAATAGGTATTGTCCCTGAACGAAACGTGTCCCGATGACCTGTAGGACTGGATTGTCTGAATTACAGTCCTTCCGACTGAATCCAGTTGTCGTGATGTAAGCATAAACTCACTCCACGTTTCATGCATAAGCTTAACAATAACAGAAAATACTTTCCTTCAGATCGCCTGGTGATTAAGGTAGTGGACATCTACCAAACTCAATGCTTAGGGAGGACGAACAACAGGTTTGTCAACATTATACTTCACGGAGTGTCAGTCACGAGGTTTTCATGGAGAAGCCAGTTGTTTTGTTTGTTTTCTTTAATGACAAATTTTCGTGTAGTTAGGAAGGGGTGTGCCCATTCAGAGCTGTGACTATGACACCAGGAAGTAGAGCATTAGAGTGAAACCCATGAGACAATGACCTGAAGTACAGGTGGTTGCCACAGTGTCTATTATTAGGATCAGTGAAATACAGTCAGAAGTCATGTTGCAAGATGGCAGGATGGAAGGCCAGTTTCCCCTGACAAAGTGCAAAGGCATGCTATAAACACTTGCATGAACAAACAGCCTTAGCAGCAACCACAATCAGGAGAAAAATTAGAGGACATTTTCCACAACAAAAGCAGTATTGTTTTCCTGTGGTCACTCTGAAATTCATCCTTTGTTGCAGAAGACGCTGAGGCTCCATCATGGAACTGTGGCATCCCACCCAGCATTCTCCCTGTGGGCCGAAGTAATGGGATAAATTGATTCATAGTGAACTGTTCCTTCTGACTAGGAATCCCACATCTTGAGTTCAATAGGAAAGAGTTCTCCAAAGAACAATGAGGTATAGTGGGCCATTGCCGATAAAGCAGACATGATACATCCAATTCTCTCTCAGGGGCTGGGGGATCCTGGCTGACCGAAGCCAGGACGACTACTTCTGGGCTCCCATTTCCTCATCTTCATGGTGGGGCACCCCATGCCGGTCCTTAGTAATGATACTTTTACTATATAGATGCATATAGCACTTCCATAAGGCTTCTTCTAATTTTTTATTTTTTTAAGGTATGGAAGCCAAAACCTGTTTGCTAAGGGAAATGGAAAGCTTGCAAGAAAACACATTTTGGTTGTGTAACAGATGCGGACGATGCCAGACAACTGTCTGGATTCATGTAAAGTCAGAGGGGGAATTACACAAACAGGGATAACAGGGAATCTCAGTGAAGCCTCCTGCCAGAGAGGCCTCCATCATTCTATGATTCTACAAATGCTCTCTCCCGACCCGCTCCCGCCCCCAGTTGGGAGGTGAGTCATCTCTGCCGTGTCATCAAGGTGTGCCTGGACGGATTTTTGCCTTCTCGGTATCAAAGTACATGTGATTCAAGAACATTTGTTAATTCAACAAGGTTGTGTATGAGTCTCTTAAGTTCTCTGGCACCATGGGATGGAGCATAAAAAAGTAATACTATTATAATTTAGTAAGCTCTAACAACATGCTAGACACTGAGGGTATAAAAGGTGAATAAGACCTAGACCCAGGTTTCAAGGGGCTCAAGATCTAGTGAGAAGCCTGACAGATGAACAGATTACATAGGATCAACGCTACACTAGAGGTAGCCACAGAGTGTGTAGAAGACACAAGACATCGCCTGCAATCCAAAGGCATGTTTATGCCATTTCTGCTGTCTGTTTTTGGACCGGCAGAAATTCTTGAGAAAAGCATGTGGTTTTCAGAGGGTCCCCACCCTATTCCCCTTTACCTGGTCAGGTAAAAATGAAAGAAAATAATACAGGTGGGGTTCTGAGTGACACGATTTGCTGTAAGTTCAGTTAAGCTAGGAAAGCTCGTTTCTAAAGAACTTCCTGTAAACAAGATCCGTGACTGTCTCCAGCTCATGATGAATAAATGAAATAATTGATCGCAACAGACACGTTGCCTCAAAGAAAGTGTCTCACACAACAATATGTCTTTTATTTTTCCTGTTCTGGGGTGTGGTTAGGTTGACTTTCCCTTGGTTAAGGGACTTTTGGGTCTGACTACAAAAGGTTAAGTGCAGTTGCAAAGTTGAAAGGCCCCAGCCAGGAAGTATTTGCTATTTGATAGGTAAAAGGAAAATCCCTTGATGTTACAAAATTAAAACAAAACAAACAAACAAACAAAAAACACAAAAACCTGGGTGAACACATTTTTAGCTCATGAGCTTGAATTTTAAATCTCGTGATGATCTCCCCCTTTCCAACCCTTTCTCATCCGCAGATATTGTATAAAATACAATTACCATAGAAGACAATATGTGCTGCTTTACTTGCCACCTCGTTTCCAATCCAGAATACTGGATGCATTTTGTGAAACAAAGCCATAGGAATACAGAAATGCTCATTTCATTCTCCTTTTAAGCATCAGCCATTGAGACCTTCCAGCTACTTACAGATGGAGGTATTGAACTCTGCAAAATGGTTTTCTCTGCTATGATTTCTTTGCTATGTTTTCATCTGCTTGGAAGGATGAAAACTCACCACTTTCCTTCTCTCTCAGATTTTAATAGACAAATTCAAAAACTCAATCTGAAAATGAGCTTTCAAATTTAAACCTGAACCTCTCCAGTAGAAAAAAGGTAGGGCCAGAGGAAGACAGACCTGGGAGAGGAGGAGAGACCTTCCCATTCCCAGTATTCTCCCAAATTAAGTTCACTGGCATTCCTTTTTCTTTTTACTCAATTTCAATTTTTAATTTTTGTGGGTACATAGTAGATGCCTATATTTATGGGGTACATGAGATGTTTTGATACAGGCATGCAATGTGTAATAATCCAATCAAGGAGAATGGGGTATCCATCCCCTCAAGCATTTATCCCTTGTGTTACAAACGATCCAATTATACTCTTTTAGTTATTTTGAAATGTACAATTAAATCATTATTGACTATCATCACCTTAGTGTGCTACTAAATTGTAGGTCTTATTCATTGTTTCTAACTAATTTTTTTTTTGTATCCTTGACACTCCTTTTTCTGAAAAAATAAATCAGTTAGTTACAGGTGATGAAATTACAAAAGTGATAAAGATACAATGACCAACAGTCCTTTTCAAATTGGGGCAGAAGTAGAAGAAAGAAGGAGGTGGGAACACCTCAGGTTTGTTACTGCTGACTCTACAGTGCTTTATTGTGTGCACTCAAGAATAATGAGAAAAGACAGTGGGGGGAAATGTGACAAATTGGAAAATAACAAGAACTAATGCATTACGAAGTGCTTGCTCCATGCCAGCACACTTCTAGCACTCCATACTTATTAACTCATTTACTTCCCACAATCCTGTGAGACTGGGAGGATTATTAACCACACTTTATAGGAGGAAATGAAGCACCGAGAGGTCAAGTAACCTACAAAAGACACACAGCTAGCAAGCTTATCTGGCTCCAGCATGTGTATTTGGCAGTGTGGCTCCAGAATCTGTTTTTGGTTTTGTTTGTTAAACACTAGCCAGCATTGCCTCTTTATATTTTAGCACCTATTTCACAAGAAATTATCAAGTTGAATATGCATAGTAGCACGAAGAGGGAAATTAGCAGGGAGAGTCAAGGAAGTTAAAACAGGAAGTGTTTTTTTCTTGTATATTTGTTTGAGTTCTTTGTAGATTCTGGATATTAGCCCTTTGTCAGATGAGTAGATTGCAAAAATTTTCTCCCATTCTGTAGGTTGCCTGTTCACTCTGATGGTAGTTTCTTTTGCTGTGCAGAAGCTCTTTAGTTTAATTAGATCCCATTTGTCAATTTTGGCTTTTGCTGCCGTTGCTTTTGGTGTTTTAGACATGAAGTCCTTGCCCATGCCTATGTCCTGAATGGTACTACCTAGATTTTCTTCTAGGGTTTTTATGGTATTAGGTCTAACATTTAAGTCTCTAATCCATCTTGAATTAATCTTCGTATAAGGAGTAAGGAAAGGATCCAGTTTCAGCTTTCTACTTATGGCTAGCCAATTTTCCCAGCACCATTTATTAAATAGGGAATCCTTTCCCCATTTCTTGTTTCTCTCAGGTTTGTCAAAGATCAGATGGCTGTAGATGTGTGGTGTTATTTCTGAGGACTCTGTTCTGTTCCATTGGTCTATATCTCTGTTTTGGTACCAGTACCATGCTGTTTTGGTTACTGTAGCCTTGTAGTATAGTTTGAAGTCAGGTAGCGTGATGCCTCCAGCTTTGTCCTTTTGACTTAGGATTGTCTTGGCAATGCGGGCTCTTTTTTGGTTCCATATGAACTTTAAAGCAGTTTTTTCCAACCCCATCAAAAAGTGGGCAAAGGATATGAACAGACATTTCTCAAAAGAAGACATTCATACAGCCAACAGACACATGAAAAAATGCTCATCATCACTCGCCATCAGAGAAATGCAAATCAAAACCACAATGAGATACCATCTCACACCAGTTAGAATGGCAATCATTAAAAAATCAGGAAACAACAGGTGTTGGAGAGGATGTGGAGAAATAGGAACACTTTTACACTGTTGGTGGGATTGTAAACTAGTTCAACCATTATGGAAAACAGTATGGCAATTCCTCAAGGATCTAGAACTAGATGTACCATATGACCCAGCCATCCCACTACTGGGTATATACCCAAAGGATTATAAATTATTCTACTACAAAGACACATGCACACGTATGTTTATTGCGGCACTATTCACAATAGCAAAGACTTGGAATCAACCCAAATGTCCATCTGTGACAGACTGGATTAAGAAAATGTGGCACATATACACCATGGAATACTATGCAGCCATAAAAAAGGATGAGTTTGCGTCCTTTGTAGGGACATGGATGCAGCTGGAAACCATCATTCTTAGCAAACTATCACAAGAAGAGAAAAGCAAACACCGCATGTTCTCACTCATAGGTGGGAACTGAACAATGAGTTCACTTGGACTCGGGAAGGGGAACATCACACACTGGGGCCTATCATGGGGAGGGGGGAGAGGGGAGGGATTGCATTGGGGAGTTATATCTGATATAAATGATGAATTGATGGGTGCTGACGAGTTGATGGGTGCAGCACACCAACATGGCACAAGTATACATATGTAACAAACCTGCACGTTATGCACATGTACCCTAGAACTTAAAGTATAAAAAAAAAAAAAACCAGGAAGTGGCTGAGGCAAGAAGCATCACCAATTTAAGGACTCAGGGGCTGGTCACAGATTGTCCAGAGCTGCCCATTCAGATAGTCAGGAAACAACCTCGAGGCAGAGCTTCCAAGATCTTATTTTCTCCGAGCTGGAAAGCAACACGGTGTGTCCCCAGGGAGTCTCCTTTGGGAAATCAGCCATCCGCATAGGGTGGCCTGTCCTGCTCCAGGCTCCCTAAGTCACACTTCTCGAGCTCAGGAGCTGGATGATCCTGGAGCTTGCCAGTTCCCACCCTGCCTTCAGCTTTTGCTATTGGACCATTTCTTCCAGAGCAGCACCCACATCAGAATCTGCACTGAGCCCCTCTGCTTCTCTTTCCACCTTTCTTATTTTTGCTCTCCTGGGAATACATGTGCTTCTCACTTCACAGAACAACCAACTGTCAGCTTTGGAAAGGGCCTGGGTGATGATCCAGTTAGGGGTGGGGGTTATTGAAAAGGACCATGTGCCCAGTTGGGGAAGGGAGAGCACAGGATATTCTGGTATTTCTCAAAAAGGGGTGCCTTTTTTTAATGTTCAGAGACAATATTCTAGTTCCATTCTTTCATTGGGTAGCCTGGAGGCTGCAACCTGGATCAGGGAAATGACTTAAGAGTGGGTCATAGAGCTAGTAAGAGGTAGTTGGTAAACTCAGACCCAGATTGGCTGCCCTGGGGCTCACTGCACCTGTGCCCACCACTCACTGACGGGCAGTGCCCTCATCCTCCATGGGCTCTTATTCCTCCTGGACCTGTATGGAGAGTTTTTCTCTCCATCAGGGAGTGTTTCTGTCGAATTCTGCCTTCAACCTTCACTCTCTTAGACCATAAATCACCTTTTAACAGGTGAAAGATCAAAAGTTGCTGATCTCACCCTTTGCCAGATGCTGATTTCTAGCTTGCTTTTCTGTTCCACCCCCAACCTGGCTACAAATCTTCCTCCTGTAGTCTTCCTCTCATTGTCCTCTCCATTTCTCTCTGCATTGGATGTTTTGCATCTAGCTCTTGTGAGCTCTCAGGCTGCCCATGGGGATGTAGGTTGGACCTATGTTCACCGCAGCTGTTTCTTCACTGCTGGCTTTTCACAGCCTGCCTTTGGGGGTCTGATCCCACACCCTACTTTCCGTTGTCCAAGAAGTTAATGGGTGGGCTGTGTGCTAACACAGTGTCCCTGCTGGTGGCCCATGAAGTCCAAGCTGGCTGCATTCTGCATCTAGCCATCCAGCCCCTCGACACCCACATGGAATAAGGAAGCAGTTTATCTTAATGTTCTCCCCAGACTCTTCCCTCACAGGTCCATGTGGATCTACCTTCAACTCTTCTGTTTCCTTCCCTACGGAGACGTTGAGACACAAAGGAGCCTCCACAGCCAGCATTTCATTCAAAACAAGATGTTAATAACCACCCTTTATTCAATACTCACTACATGACAGGAGTCTTGATAGGTTCTTTGCATATGTGATCTGGACCTTCATAAGAAACCTGTGACAGGTGATTATCAGCATTTTGCAGATGAGGAAGCTGAGCGATTTTAAGCAATTTGTCCTCTCCCAGATATAAAACTCTGAAGTTGGGGCTGAAACCCAGGTCTGTTGTGGACAACACTGCCCAACCTCTTTCCACCACAGCATCCATATATTTGGCCTGACGTTGTATTTCGTTCTAATTTCAGGCATTATCCCGGGAGAGCCTTCTAGTGAATTAATGTGTCATGCTATTTCAATATGGGGATCTGTTTCCTTTACCTCTCAGGGGCATCTGCTCACATGTCTTGCCCTGAGTGGTACTCTGCCATGCCCTGCCACCCTTCACACCCAGCAAGGTTCTCCTTTCCTCTGCTAGCTTGGGCCTTCCTTCTTTTGTTCTTCAGTTTGTCTAGAGGAAGTCATTAAAACTGGCCCAAGACTAGGCACTTCCTTCTCTGCTCTTGCTCTCCCCTCTCTCCCCACTGCGTCTTGTTTTCTTCACTGATGGGGTTGTCCCAAGCCTTTTTCTTCCTCTTCAAGCTTGAAATTCAGGCTCTCTCCTCAGGTACTTCAGTGAAAAATCAGCTCCTGGAAGCTGTTTCTCTGGCTCATGATCAGCACCACAGTTTGCCTTTTTGCCTGCTGGTTTCTATTCTGCCATCATTGAACAATATTTGCTGGACAATTCTCCTTCCAATTAAATCTCTCCTGTCCCTCCCAGGCAACGGACAACTTAGCTTGAATCTCACTGCTAGTAGTTCGTGGGACCAGTGTGGGCAACGGTTTTCAGGCAGGAGTAGGGCTGAGACTTCGTCAAAAGCAACCAGGCTTGTTAAGAACAGAACACTGACCAGAATCTCAACGTGAGACAGGGGAGGGATTTTCTTAGGGTCTAATAGTGTATCCATTACACCAGAAGTTCTCAAACTTCTCTTCAAAAGTGGAACTGAGATGGTGTTTTACTAAAATAAGATAATAGTGATCTTCTCGTTTACAGAGTGAGGAAAGAAGAGCAGACTTCTATCACTTTTATTTGTTTCACTAAATTTTCTAAACTTTTATGATATCTTCTACTGTTTATCTGAAAAAAATTAATAATTCACATCAAAATACCAGAATTTACAAATATATCTTTAAATATTTGATGGAATCTTACTTTTTTGACTATTTTGCATGTATGCATATATAATTAAATGACAGTTTCTACTGGTAAAATTACTACTTCCTGCAATGGAATTTATTATATCGATATGTAATTTCATGATTTTCCCATCAGAACCATGACTACATTTCCTAAAGGGAATGGTGGCTGGGGGAGAGGCACCTAAGCCTTCTGCTTCCTCATTAGATCATTCAAATGCATGATCAGCCTTGGGCGGTTTGGAGCAGAGCACCTTCCCTGGCTGCCACGGGTATGAAGCTTCCTCTGTGTTGCAAGCGAAGGATCTACCCAGGATGGGAGGAGACACCCTGGAGGAGCCGATGTAGGGAGAAGAAGCCAGAGCTGGCTCCCTGTAGACAGTGCCACTCCTCCTGCACTGTTACCCCTTCTGCTCCAAGTTTTGATTTACCTTGTGCTCGATGCCTTCCCTACCTTTTATCCCATGAGGTTTGCCCAGATGAGGATTTCATTCAGCTCCCACTCATTGAAATGCTGGGCTGTTCTCAAAAGAGGAAGAGGTGGCATGTCGCTGTGATGGGCCAGCACTCTGCGCCCTACAGTTTGAAATCTCCTACTCACGTTCCATGATGCCAACACCTCTGGCATAAAAGTAGAGAGAGCAAATAACAGTTGCCTGGGCACACAGAGTGTTTTGATGTTTTGTGGGTAGACTTCTTTAGTGAGTTACAATGATATTGAAAACATTCACAAAATAACCACCTTTTCTTGCAGCCAGTAGTGAAAAGGCAAAGGCCTCTGGCAGATTTCAAGGCTGAGGTTTCCAGGTATGTTTTGTTCACGTGCAAATCTGACCCCATCTGCCATCTGTCACCAGGCAGGAAAGGAGCATGATGAAATGGTACCCAGGAATGCTCCCCATTTAGGCCTCCATTACTAGGTTCGCCCTGTCTTGCAGAAATACCCAACTTGTTTGCAAACCTACTTGATAGCAAATTGTCTCTTCTTCCGGTGGTATGAAAAATGAGAAAGGTCACCCACTGATTTCAGTAGTGAAACTTCTGCTCATGGAAGGCCAGGCGTGTGGTGTGGTGGGCAGCACGCAGACAAGCAGGAAGCCATGTGTCATAAAATTACTTGTCCTTCACGAAGCCGGAGGTGGGTGGTCTCTTGCCTTGAGGGGCAGTGTGCTCTCTGCCCAACTAACTCAGCAAAGTCTTCCTGAAAATCCAAAGCAAGGCCTGTGATGGATGCTGTCTCTCCTATAGGGCTAAGAGAGCAGCTTAATTTGGTTGGAGGAAGAAGAGAGCAAGGGTCTGAGAATAGAGCATGGCCAGATCACGCTCTGGTGTGCATGAGAACTACTTAGTGTGATGCTCACAGCATCTCCTCCCCCAGTTCTAACTTCACTGATAGGGGTCAAAGTCCTGGAAGTTTGCAAACCAAACCCAGCAGCCAGCTGGGTTTGGAATGGGCAGCCAGCACTGAGAGCCACTTTCCTGGTGCCCTGATCTCTTGGACACTTTGCTCAAAGCCTCACTCAGAAGCATGGTGGCCCTGTTAAGAGCAACGCAAAAGCACCTCTTGTCACTCATTTGGCGGCAGAGACCGTGTCCCCATTGCCTCATATTAGACATGTGCTCTCGGTACAGTGCAGCCTTTAAGGAAGATGAAGCCTGGATTGTGAGAAAGCATCAACTCAGCCACTCTCTGGGCTGGTGCACAGTACACGACACAAAAGACCTTCAGCTCAGAGACTCAGAGCGAAAGCTCACAGTCCCCAGGCAAGTTGCTTAACCTCTCTGGTCTCATCATCCTCACTATAAAATAGAGTGCTGGACACACAAGACAATCTCCAAACTCCTTCCGGTTTAACAATGTGTAAGTTTATGGTGTTTCATCCCATGCATCTGATCATTTCAGTCTGTACTAACCTGTTCTTTCCATCTACAAAATAGAAACGAAATACATCATCTTCAGAAAGACTGATGCATAAATACTTAGTTTTAAGTGCCAGAAGATTTTAAAGTTCTCTTTGTAGCTACATTTCATCTTGAATGTAAAAGTTGAAGCGAATCAAGTCTGGTCAAGGCTTACATTGGAGAAAGGTAATGTGAGACTCAGCCCTGCTTTGACATGCCTAAGAATGGCATGTTCTGAGGAAGGGATATGTGGCCAGGGCATATTTCATTTCTCTTTTTGAGCCTTAAGGAAGGTATATGAACACTGATTCTTGAAAGAACCTGTTAAGCTCTTCCTGATGTAATTCTCCTGAGAAATTGATAAAGAATATGAACTTCCTACGGCAGATTTCAAGGCTGGGGTTTCCAGGTATGTTTTATTCACGTGCAAATCTGACCACACCTGCCATCTGTCACCAGGCAGGAAAGGAACATGATGAAGCCCTGGGAATTTAAAATTTGCAAAAGTGAAACTATTAGTTTTCCTTCCTGTCTATGGACATGGATTTCCTTTCTGAGTAATTTCTTCGTAGAAAGAGTAATTAGCTTTATTACTAACATTACCTCTGTTACTACCTTTGTGCAAACTATTAACAGCCGGCTCTATCACTTAACGGTATTTCGAGTACTTGAACTTTTCCTCCCTAAAACACTTATGATTGATAAACTGACAGATGGATAGATAGATATACACAAGTATGTATATGCACGTGTGTATATATATGATTTTAAATGTGAACACACAAACACCACCATCATCATCATCAGCTATTCATTTTATGGAACACTTGCCACAATCCCTGCCCTTGTGGAGCTTGCAATGTAATGAGAGAGAAAATACGGAATATCCATCAAAAGAGGTGAATAGCCCAGCATAGCATAAACTGGCAGTTCTCAAAGTATGGTTCAGAGACCTCTAGGGGACACTGAGACTCTCCCAGGGAGTCCAACAAGGAAAAAATATTTTTATAATAATACTTAATGATATATAATTATGTTGTTTGCTTTTAATTTGCATTTCTCATGAGTGTATGGTGAACTTTTCTAGAGGAGAAATGATCTGTGTTATTGCACTGAATGCAGAAGCAGACCAGGAGTCCAGCTTTCTCTTATGAAGCCATAATTATTAGGCTATTTTCATTTACTAAAAGTGAAAAAAGAATGCCACTCTTCTCACTCATAGTTTGGTTTTGAAATATTTTTTCATTCAAATATATTACAACGTTAATATGCAATGAACTTGTTTTTCGTTGAATTAATACAAGTATAGGCTATCAGCCTATTAGATTACAAGTTCTTGAAAGATCTTTGCCTACTTTACCTTTGTGTCCTAAAGACTGATAAATGAATGAATGAATGCTGAATGCCAAAATAACTATTTAGACATAAACTGTATAGGAGTCCAAAGGAAACACCTATCCTGAGGAAATTTGATGAAGAAAGTGAGATTTGAGGTGGAGCTTAAAGACAGGGGAAGGCTTCCACCAGGAAAATAAAACTAGAATAGACCCTTCCAATGGGGAAACAACACGATCAAAGGCACAGAATTAGGAATTTTTAAAGTGTACTAAAAAAATCCATAGAAAGGTTAATGCTAAAACTGGCATTAGTAAGATTCCTATGAGGAGGTGCAAATGAGCAGATAAAGAAATCTGGACATTTTGATCAAGTTTTCTTTGTAGACTTAATTTGAAGAAATGATCATATAAAAGCCTGATGGTTCCTGATGATGAGGAAAGAAGTATTAACATTCTGTAGCTGACTTCCTACGGTGGACACTTGGCACTGAAGGTAAAAACTAAGCCAGAATTCAGTAGGGAGGGGTAATAAATGAAAGTCACTTACTACACAGATCAAGTCAACCCTGGTCTTGTGTTAAAAGGCTAAATGTTTAGCTAGCACATACATCACACACTTTCCTGAAAATAACAAGTTTGAGTGTTGAGATGTTTATAGTTTTTTTTAAATTGCATTTTGATTTTGTAAAAACTTGGTTAAAACAAGGTCACTAGATGTCATAAAAATGGCATCTAAATTTTTTTTAAATCTCACAAAATAATTATTTGAAACAAACACGTTGGGCATTTCAAAGTAATTTTTCCTACTAAGTGAGCACCTCTACTTTATAAATTATATAAAGAATAATATTTTACTCATATAAATTATTTATATAAGAATTATATAAGAATAATATTTTCCTAAGAGATACACCACAGTTTCCATTACCACACAAAGTTTTACAAAAGTCTTCATTCTGAAGATTCAAAATATTTAAAACTGGTCAAATATTTAAAACCATATAAATAATTCTATAGAACAGTCAAGTTTGATTAAAATGTAATTTCTTTCAGCATGTTTCTAATACATTACTAGTTGGCCAAAAACAAAAAACAAAGCAAAAAACAGAAAGCAGAAAAGGCTAACAAACTCCGTGGAGTAGATTTGAAAGTTAAAGAGGTAGAGCCACGATCTCAGTTTGAGAAACGAGGAGGTAGGAAGAACATATCACTCCTAGCCATTATCCAAGCAACTAATCTGCTAATCTGTCTAGTATGTTCTATTTGTTTTGTGTTTGTTTTGATAAAGTAACAACAACAATAAATGAAGATGGAGTTGTTTAGGTGAAATATGAACCCTTATGGAAATAGATGCACATTTGCTACCAGTAGCTGAATAACAGAGTTATGAACTTGTGAGTTTTCTTTAGCATATTTTATACATAGGAAATAGTCATTACATATTAACAATTAAGGAAAACATTTCCTGCACAGCATCATACATTATAGGCATTTTCTTATAAACAACTAATCAAAACACTATTTTGTTAGAGGCCCTGAATCCATAAAGAAAAATAAGCTTATAAAGTCATTTGTCCTATAATTCCCTCAATGTAATGGAATCTTTTCTGTAAGTTTTCATGGAGTGCTTCTTTTTAATTTTAAGTAACCATACATATTTTATAAGCAAACACATGCTATTTTTCCAAACCAAAAGACTTTGAAAGTTTTTCCTAGATTAAAACAACAACAACTCTGCCTCTCTGCACTGGCATCCATCTGTGTTGGTATGTGTTGTACACACGCACGCGCACACACACACACACACACACACACATAAAAACCATGACACACAGGCAGCAGAGGGAGGCTGAAAAGATCCATGGATGGAGAATCAGAAACCTCAGGAGCGTGTTATGATTCTGTTTACCTAATTGTGAGACATGAGCAAAGTCACTTAAATTTTCCTGAACCCCAATTTTCTTTTTCATAAATTCATTATAATAATAACATCTCTGCCTGCCTCAGCAGATCAGGGAGATATTTCAAAAAGATGACATGTAGGAAAATACTTTGTACGAAGATATGATTTTCACAAATATTTAAGTACATTTCTTATGCTGTAAAGGCTCAGTTTCAATAACAACTATCTTTGTTAAGCAAAAGCTGAGTTATGAAACTAAAAGTACAACTTTCCAAATGATGTGGGATTTCCTGTTCTGTGTTTTGCAGGGCCTTGTCCCAGATGGGCAACTATTTATTACCATATGACCAAGCCAAGCCTTGATTACAGTTATTAGGGCATGAAAATATTGGCAGAGCCAAGGTCCCTGTTGTGAAAGATAAGGAGCATGAAAATCTAAAAAGTTATGGCCACGATCCTTCACCCGTGCGTTCTAATAGCTACGGAGGCCGAGGGTAATTTAAAAAAAAAAAAAAAAAAGAATAGAGCTAAAAATAGGTTAAATATTACCTTATTGATGAATGTACCAACTAGACTTCCCTGCTGGTATTAGGAGGTCATGCTGAGGCCTGGACTTTGGTGCAATCGCAGGGCTGACCCAAGGCAAGAGAGAAGGAAAGCAAGTTCTGCTCCCTGGGGCACCACCCCTTCGTGCTGTTGGGCTCAATTTCAAGTGCCTGCCTGCTCCATTGCCCTGGCCCAATACCTGTGTGATGCCCAAGGCCTCAGATGGAACCTCCCTCTAGAACCTTGCCCCTCTCAATGCTTTCAGACTTACCTTCACTCTCAAAGTGTTTCTCATGTCTGTGAAATTGTTGCTTTTGGAGGTAGGTTTCCTGTGCCTTCTACAGGTGACAGTCAGTTGATCAATTGAATCCAAGGGGCTCACACTGAAATGACCACCAGGGCCAGCCAGAAAAAGTAAACGGTAAAATGGGCCAGGTGGGGTCTGTCACCCTGGAGAGTGCCTGAATCACTGCATGGGAACAGTGACCTCTGAGCTTCAGCTAGGTGTGACCTTATAGAAACAGAGATCCCAGTGTGGCCAGAAATTTTCATGAAAAACTGGAAATCTAAATTTTTATTTAAGATCTTGACTTTATATGTGTTGCTAACTAAATCAAAGTTATGTTCTTAGTTTTTAAATATGAGTTTGTTTTAAACTGGAAGTAGACAAAATAAAACATATCTACAGGTCATATTCAGCCAACAGGCAGCCACATTTTCACCTCTTATTTAAGGGGTGCAAAAGGGAGAAATGCTAAAGGACAGAGTCCTCCTTGCTCCAACAGTTCACATATATGCCTTATGGGAATAGCCTGTTGATGACCCATATTTCTTTGTTGTAAATCAAAAGGATCCAAGGATCCAAGAGTCTCACGCTGAAATGACCACACACTGCCTGATCCCTGCAGTCATGTCAGTGAGAGACCCTTGGATTCAATCTATCAGTTGACAGTTATCTGTAGGAGGAACAGGAAACCTGCACCCAGAAGCAGCAATTTCACAGATGCGAGAAACCCTTTGAGAGTGAAGGGAAGTTTGAATCTAGTTCAGACTAGATTGGAAGAAAAGGTGATGCATGGCACCTGTGCAGAGGAGGAAAAATTGCTGGAACTGGGTCCTAGAAACTCCCTCTCATCTGCTCTACTGACAAATCCAGCTAACCCTGCCCTGAAATGTCCTTTTGCACTGTAGCGACAGCAGACACCTATTGTTGCCCCACAGATGCTTCCAGTCCCTCCCCCTGGCTTTCTGACAGTCTAGAGTCTCTAGTGAAGGGAGAAGAATGTACACCAGAGGGCAGGAAGTAGACACACAAGCCCAATGCCCAGATGAGGAAGTCATTTGCCCAGATAGGTCATTTGGCAAGTTGTTAACAAAAGATTGACATAGAGTTCATTCCCAGTTAATCCAAAAGATTGTCACTAATTCAGTGAATCCTATTTACCCTAGGAGGGACTTGGAGATCATCTTCCCTTGCCTCCCCATTTTTCAGATGGGAAGATCAATACCTAGGGAGTCTTCTAAACTCAACAATATCAACACCACCTGCATTGTTTACTGTCCAGGACCAATGCACTGGGAAAATGTTTTCCCACCACCCAGCCTCCTCCATGTAAGTGCAGTTTGCTATACATGGCAGACCAGGCACTTCTCAGAAATGGGAAGGTCAAGTGATATTATCAGTGGTCAGTATATCACTCTATTGCTGACTATAATATGAACACCCAATAATTGTCTCCATTTCAACCAGGAAATTGGTTGGGTGTGACAAATGTGCCCTTGTTACTCAAGAGGTCTCTGGGAAGCTTTGCTCTGCCATTCATGGCTTTTGAAAACCAAAAAATGACTTAGTTGGATTTGATTGAATTACCTTACAGAAACCACCTCTGAGGGCCAGGCATGGTGGCTCACGCCTGTAATCCCAGCACACTGGGAGGCAGAGGTGGGTGGATCACCTGAGATCGGGAGTTCGAGACCAGCCTGACCAACATAGAGAAACCCTGTCTCTACTAAAAATACCAAAATTAGCCTGGAGTGGTGGTGCATGGCTGTAATCCCAGCTATTCAGGAGACCGAGGTAGGAGAATTGCTTGAACCCAGGAGGTGGAGGTTGTGGGGAGCTGAGATTGTGCCGTTGCACTCCAGCCTGCACAACAAGAGCAAAACTCCATCTCAAAAAGAAAGAAAGAAAGAAACCCCTTCGAAACCAGTGAGCCTATGAATGGCAAATGGGAACTCCAGCAGTCTGGAACGAGGCAGGAACAGGCTTTCTCTAAAGAGAGCCAGTCTGTCTGCGGCCATGGAGAAAGCAAGGTCTAAAGTTCAGGGACCAGTTCATGAGATCTGCCTGGCAGGGTTGCTGCGGCTGGGGAAGGAGCCACTCTTCTTATGTAATGGGAAGCAGGCTTACAACACAGGCTATCAGGAGTGGCTTCCAGTGAAAGCGACCTGCGCTCTGCAGTGGCTGTCTGCCATGGGAACTGGTTTCATAGTCAGGTCCTGCTGTGTTGGCATCATGTTTCATGAGGAGGGCTTTATAGATCTTTCATTATTATTCCAGAAAGAAAGATTATTAATCAGGTCAGCACCAGTCCTCCCATTTAATCAATGGAGAAACTGGGTGAGCATTTCCCAGTTCTAGCTCCATTCTAAGGTGAGTAACTTTGAAGCATCCTGCCTGGGATGCTGTGACCCAGCCCCCTGAGCACAGCCAGGGTTCCCTAAATTGTGGCGAATGGTAAAACGTAACAAGTAAGGGAGACACTCCAGATCTGGAAGGAGTTCATCTTTTGGTTTGGGGGATTTTTTTTTTTTGGTGCTGGGAAAAGGGAAGGGAACTGGGGTGGTCTCTACTATTTCAGAAATGTAGATTTTTTACCTTAAATTGTGTCAACCCAGAATATTTTTGCATTTTTAAAAATTATCAGGGGACTATATTCTGCATTATGAACAATTTCCAAGTGTGACTTCAACTGGAAACTTTATTAGCTCATTCAGGCATAACTTGTGTCACTTAACAAACTGCTTCTTCAGTGCAGGAAACAAACGTACTTTCAGGGGCGCACTGTGTCTAACACGCACAGGAGTTCTTAAATCTGCCCACAAGGGACTGGCCCATTACCTATTATCACATGCTTAAAAGGAAGGTAGCAACTATTCAGGTCAAGTTTTGCAGTGAAGAAAAATAAAATGTGACTTGCCCTATAGAATAAAACTCTTCACATTTGTATCACAGACCTCTAAAAAGCATTTTCACACAGCACAAACATAATACCAGGCATAATTTTTAAAAAAGCATTTACTTAACACAAATCAAGTAAAATACTTGCTTAATCTAAAAAAGCATTTTCATACAGCTAATATCATCCTCACAAGCATCCTTGTTTTATAGATGAAGCACCCGAGGCTCCCGGATGGAAAGTGACTCGCCCATAGTTTCTCAAATGCTCATGTCAGAGCCTGAACAGTGCTCAACTCCAGTGCTCCTTCCTCCTCACCTCCACTTCCCCAATTAAAGAGGGAGTCAGGTTTTTTCCAACTAGTACTCATCTCTAATTATGAGACAAAATGCCTTCATCCCCCTTTCCCCAACAACATCTTCCCCTGCTCTGATTTTTTGGTGAAATCATAATTCCATGATGATACATCTTCTTTCTTCACTACTCTCTCCCCAACCAAGTACGGGGCCTGTCTCCTATTGCAACGGACATTTGTGAAAGGAAGGATAGAAGAGAAGAAAGAAAAAAGAGGGGCAGGGAGGGAGGGAAGACTCTTAGAAAATTCATCTTTTCTCACTACCCCAGCAACTAACCAACCCTAAGTGTTTTGAAGCACTTAATAGGTGCTCTGTATTCTGCTAGGATATAAGAGAGGTGTCAATCAGGGATCCCACCCTAAGGAAAATTATAATATAGCAAAAAGATAACAAAAAATGGATCAAGTAGAGAAGAAAACAATGTGAGACAGACCATTCGATGGGGAGATGAGAGCTGGAGAGAGGAGAGGAGGGAGCCAGGGGAAGGCTCTGCAGGGAGGGGCTCTGGGGCAGCATGAGGCTGCCTGGGTCCTGCCTAGGGCACAGGAGAAAGTGCAGGAGTGCAGGCTGACACAGGATCAACCTGATTCCCTGTGTTTTACGTGCTCTACGTGAGAAAGGCTGAGAACCCCAGAAGGTGACACTTGCTACTCTGTAGGCATGAAGTGACTCCGTGAGTCATTGCCAGAATGTCAAAGGGATTTCTTAGTCAGGAGACAGTCTCTGCCTTGTTGTTTATGATCAACAACTTAGACAAACAGAAGTCTAAAGAGAAAACAGGCCAGCACAGAGCCCTGGCCCCTCGGACCAGGCCGTGCCCCATTTACTGTAATTGCCCTTGGCCACACCCAGCCTCTCGCCAGTGCAGTGAAGCCTGAGACTCCTGGACCTACGACCCTGCTCTTTGCCCAGCATTTCACTCAAGGGGAATTGACTGACATTGATTCAAAGCACAATGCACATACTATGATATGTTCAAATAATAATAGTAACTTGTGGAGTGGATTTGTCATTTCCAGGTAAAATATACACAAAGCTACATCCACAACATACCACGTAATTCCCATTAGGCAGAATATGACAGACATAGCTTGAAATTTAAAATGACATTCTGCATTGGAGGAAAGGTAGCTTTCATGATTTAGACAGAAACAGTTTTAACAGATAATATTTATCTCCTGTTGGACAAACTTGTGTCCTTGAGTAAATGACTTTGTATTTTTGGCCTCAATTTTCTCATGAGTGTAGTGCTTAAGCAGGGGGTAGGAATAATCTCTACGCTTCCTTACAGCTTTGAGATTCAGTGAATCTAATCTCTGTATATCCCTGAAGTAGAAAACAACACTAAAAGCCATGTAATCTATTCATGAAGAGCATTCAGGTCCCTGAATATTTGGAATGACCAGTAAGCAACATGAGCCTGCTTCTCAGAACTCTCAAATGGTAGACCATTATCTCTTTCCTTATAACTGAGATCAATCAAAAGACCTGGAGAGTTCACAATGCTACGGGAGGGTTATTTTAGTAGTGTTTGTTTTCCTGAAGTATTATCAAGTCATTTTTGCCCTAAAAAAATCGTCATATAATTCTGCAACCAAACGTTCAAAGTATCGGCAAAGAAAGAGACAGAGAGAGACAGAGAGAGACCCAGTCATGAAACTAGAAGACAGATTTTAAGTCCACTTATTACTCAGATGATCTTTGATTCTCAATCTTCAGGACCTCAAACGCCTTCCTCTCTTAAAAGGGGGAAGGAGGCAAGAAGAATGCCTTCCACGTGTAGCTCACAGGTTTGCCTGAGGGAGACAGGAGATAGTTGGTGTAAAAGTGCTTCATAAAACTTAACGTGTTCTACAAATGAAAGGGATATTTTTTATTGCAAACCATTGTTCTTGTGACTGGAGGAAGCTGGATCTATAAGCACAGTAATCGCTTAAACATGTGTTATAAACTTAAGCCTAAAAGTTAATGCCTTTAGCAAAGGAAACATTATTTTTATTATTACCATTATGGAGAGGACAAAGAGAATTCAGTGTTAATCTGAAGGAAACTCACCGTGGGAGCTCCACCCTGTAAGGATTATTAAACTTGTGACAACACAGGTAACCAGACAACTACAGCACCTCCTGCTTTGAAGCAACACTGGTGATGATGGCATAACTCACCCTTTCCTTAGTATCGGGTGCAGCTGACACCAAGAACAACACCCATGCCCAGGTGACAACTGCGCCAACCTGGGTCAGCATCTCACCTCCTCATCAAGAGCAAGCCCAGGATGGAGACCTGGAATGCCGGGGTGAAATCTCTACCTGAGGGTCTTGGTCGGCCAAGGAGATCTACAGAAGAGCTGAATTCAATAGCTCTTTGCTCTCCCAGGCCAGAAGGGAATTTTTCCACACAGAAAGGAATACCTCTGTCATCTGAATTGGAATACTCATGACAAGTAGCCTGAAGAGTCATCAGTTAAAAACAAAGGTTGGGCTGGGTTACTCTTGACTTTCTGCATGTCTTGCAGGGCAGAACTTTTCCTGAAAATCCTGATGTTCAGATGTTTACAATTATAGGCAATGAGGCTCAAAGAGCCAGCCTCATGGATCACTTGTGTTTTATTTTTGGTTTTGTTTTCATTAGATGCAACACTGAGCTGAGCCATGAGCCTTCCAGGGAGTTGCACAACCTCAGCTTTTAGAGATTGTGTTTCATGGTCACGGAAAAAAAAATAATTGGATTTAATAGGTTTTCACAATCATATTATCTACTTAACCTTCCAAGATCATTACTCATTTAATTGTTAAGCCCCAAGGAAAGATCATAGGGTAGGGGTTATGCTAGTCAGTCATTACAATTTGAGAGAAAAGCAGATTCTTCATGATTGATGTAAAATCTGTACGTAATATCAAACGTTTTAAGTGTTCTGATTTAAACCCCTTATATTTGAAAGAATTGGGCTCCTTTGATACTTGTTCTCATTACAGAATGAAAACTTGCATGTTACATATGATGCTTATGTTTTTGCACATAAATATATATTTACATGTGATATTGATATATCTGCTTATGCATAGATTATATAGGTCTAAAATGACAAAATACAAGCCTCAAGCTGTGGGTGACAGGATTTTTGTCTGTTACTCTGTTGTGTACCTTCGCACTCTCATCCTTTATAGGAGAGGAACTACAACTAGGGATTTTAGGGTCATTAGAATACTGTGTCCCCCTCCCCAGGGTGGATAGCACACAGAACACACATAGTATATATAGGATAAGGATGCTTCAGTCCTGTAGGGAGTAAATTCTTTGCTTAGCTCTTAGAATACCACAAACAGGTCAATCAGGTTGTAAGAAGCTTTAATTAGCTGTTCTACAAATTAGAGCATTCTTCAAGCTCGAAAAGATGTTTTCCATCTTGACACCATCTAAAGGAAAATCTTGAACGAAAGACTCACTCTCAATCTGGTTCATATTCTCTCATTTACTTCTATGGGATTAAAGCAAAACAAAAGCACTTTTTAAACTCCCTATACAGAGTGTACTATAATTGGATTCCTTGTTCCTGTTCCAAGCCAAAGCACTGGCTCTGCATCGTTTCTGCCAAGTTTTTTCTCCACGCTGCAATGTCCTTGTTTGTGTTCTCTCCCAGTGTTCCAGGTTCTACCGTCAATCCAGCTCAGGCTGTCCCACATCCTCCCACAGAGGTCTTGTTTTGTTTTGAGAAAGGCTCAACAGAAGAAGGAAGTCCAGCGTATCCATGGTGCAACTGAAATGCCATCCCAGGAAGACTAAGGCCTCACGGTGGGTGACAGCCAAGGTGACAGCTGAAGATGAGGCTGGCTGAGGGAGGACAATCCCACCAAAGTGTAGCAGACACCAGCAGCCTCTCTAGGCTCCCAACAGCCCTAAGGATGAAGAGGACTTTCCACATCTAGGCGTGACAGCTTTCCCTAGTAGGTCTGCACAAAGCCTACAAAGAAAGTCTTAGGCCTTAGGTTTCCCTGCAATGACTTTCTGCAGTAGGTGGAGGAAGGGAAGAAAAAACCTATCTCCATGGAAAAACCACCTTATAAGTCTTTCTATAAATTGCAGTAGAACAAAGCAAAAGTATATGTTCCTGATTAACCGTTTCTTTCAGAGGGATGTGGAAGAGTAGGAAGCAGTATTGTAATAAAATCAAAACCTTATTTATTCTATGAAGATTAAAATCCATTTGACATTTGATAATTCCTTAATGAGGTGGTCAAAAAAAAAAAAAACAAGTTGGTTAAATTACTGTTCTAATTTTCAAAAGAATGCTTTCAGTGAAAAGATTTCTTTATGAACACATAATATGGTTGGTGTTTTGTTACTTGGTTGATACAACTGAAAGAGCACACCAGAAGATTCTGTACACCCACACCAACGGTCGCTGCAATGGCTGAGGATAACCACAGTGTGTTCCAATCATCATCTCCACCCTACCCCACTCCACTCTCCCCACTCTGGCCTATGGCCAATATTGGCCTAGTTTACTTTCTTTGTCTCTTTTCCAAAAGCAACCGACTCTTCTTAGTGTGCCTCCCAGAGCATCATTCCAAGTATCACTCCTGATCCTCTCATCAGTGTCCCGGTAACGGAGTCACAACCAAGAGATCTCATCAGGACTACCTGCTCCAGGGCATAGGCCAGGCTGAGGTTGGCAGATACACCCTACAGAGGCCCAGAGCTTCAGGGGCTTCTAGAACCACTCTCCTCCTGAGGCCCCCACAAGAGGGGAACACTTTCCATCTCTGTACCCACCACCCTCATTCACATTCACATGAAATGTTTTGGAACCATTTAACTTCTACTCCCCCGGCTAGTACCTAAGCAAGACAAAAATTGACTTTAATAACATGGGCATTCATTAAAAAAAAAAAATCTATTGAGAACCTACTCTGAAAAGCACTGTGCTAGGTGCTAAGGATACAGAAATGAAAAGACAAGTAGATCAAGGTGGTGGGTGTCAACAATAGTCACTAAGGTCATGCCAGTTCCTTTGTTCTGACTGATCATTACTAAACTCTTAGTTTTATATGGGCTTTAAAACACTTAGACAGCCTGATCTCACCTGATCTTCACAACAATCTTGTTGGAAAATGATTGTTCACTGGTAGGTGAAGAAACTGAGGCTTAAGAGGTGGTGAGTGATTTAACCCCAAGTCACAAAGCTAGTAAGTGGTAAGATCGGGAATGATACTTGAAATTTCTAACTATAAATCCACTGCTTGCTGCATGCATCATCCAGCCTCTTTAGGGTCGGGGTGAGAAGTATTTTTCCAAGAAATATTCTGATAGTAACACAGTAACAAACAAGTCTTGAACACCTACCATATGCAAAACCTGTCCTGGCCTCTGGGAAGAACATGTCACAATATAAAGATGAATGCAATATTGTCCCTACTCAAGGGAGTTAAGTGAAGGTGAGAAAAGTCACTGGCTGTGAACAACTAATTCAAGAAGTTCATGATGTGGGGGAAAGGGAAGGAGAAAGTATTGTGTGGAGGTCGGAACCTAAAGGATCCAGACTGAACTCTGGCATTATGTTTGGGAGCTGCTTTCTTTATAGCTCTTCCCAACTACTCTCAGGCCAAAAATCAGAAAGCAAATATATGGTTTTCCATGCAGACTTTTCTACAGTAGGGAAAGTGTGCGGTCCCACCAACACACATAATCTGACTTATAAGAATTACTTCCTAAATTAATAAGTTAAAAGAGTATTTTAACAACAATGAAAAAACGTCTTTGAAATTTGGCAACTGTGTATGAGTCCTCAAGAACCTAAAAACTTCCAGAGAAGTGATAAAGTGAAGTGTTTTTACCTACAAAGCTAAAAAGTGGATTTCGGACCATCATGATCATCTATAAAATTCTACATAAAATAGTCACCTCATCTCACTTTGGACATCTATTTAGCTTTGAAACTTCACAGAGGGAAGCAGGACAAACAGGTCGCTGCCGTTTCTTCTCGAGGATCAGGAAGAATTCAACGAGAGTTGACATTGGCCATCCTGGATGGCTGAGAAAGTTCTGCTCACAGCCAGTGGCAGCAACTCTGGTAAGAAAAGAGCTCTGGGGCAAGTCAAATGCTCCTTAACACAGGAATATCAGGATAGCTATTGTGCCAGAAGGAGGGTCAAAATGTTTTCCCCTCATATGGGATTAGATTGTGCTGCTTCTGCAGACAACCAATGCTTTCTTTATGTAGGAATATTGTCCTTGTGAAAACTCAGCCATGCTGTTCTGTTCCCTGCTTGAAAGGTCAAACAGGAAATGGGGCGCCCCACCAACTCAGAGCCCACCCTGACCTCTCCCGGCTGTGAAACCCAGATGAAGCCTCCATTAGTGTCTGGCATATGCTGAAGACAATGGAGTGGCAAGGTACCTGAAGACAGGTGCTGTACTTCCTACAAAAGAGGAAGCTAGAACCTAGATCCTGGGAGGTTCAAGAAGGGGAACAGTGGGAGGAGAAAGAAGACTGAGGAGAGGGAATGGAAGAGAGGAGGAGATATGTGACAACCACTTTTGGAAACCGTTGTACCCTTGTGTAGTAGAGGAATCAGGACGTTTCTGATCATGTTCTACTGACCTGCTCTGCTAGGAGTACTAGATCTTTGAGTAAAGCACTGTGCTTACCTGTTCCTCTGTTCAGAGATCTAAAAAAGAGAGTCAGCTTTCCCTATGGATTATCAGGAGTATCATCACTGGCTATTAGTCTTTTATTTATTTTTAACCTACCCAGGATTCATTTAAGGCATTTATTTTATGCTTAAATTAATCATAGTTACTTTCTGTTGCTTGCAACCAAAGGATTCTAGCTAGTCTCTCCCTAATTTTTCAAATATTACACTTCTAAACTCACCTCGATCAGCATCTACATTCTTCTTGCCTTCTTGTTACAGTGAAAGGAGCATCCTCTCTCAATTCCTTGGTGGACTCTAGCCCCTACCTACTTCCACACTTTCAGGAAACCTATTCCTTGCGTTACCTTCTCTTTTCTGCATCATCAGTCTCTCCCTGCCTCCTAGGTCACCCCCACTCCTTGCTCCTACATTCCCCATAATCACCACTTCTTCTCTCTACTTCACCTCATAGCCACTCTTCTGTAGAGAGATGTCTAGACGTGCTGCTTCCACTTCCTCACTTCCCAAGTCTCTCTTCAACCCACTCTTGTCTGGCTTTTACCTATAACACACCACTAACAGTGAAACCACTCTCCCAAGGTTACGGGTGGCCTCCACATTGCCAAGTCCTTTGGATATTTTCCTGTTCTTGTCTTATGAGGCTTTTTGGTGGTACTGACCTAGTTGGCCACCCGCTCCTTCTTGAGGGCTCGCCTTGTCTCATGAGTAGGCTGATCTTGCTGAGAACAGCAGCTATGGGAGCTGTGAGAGCTGAGGAGCCAGGAGACCCAATGGAGGGAGGATAGAACCTCATCCCATTCTTAGAGAGCAGAACGTGTGGTCTTGTTGAATATTTCAGATCGTTGCACTCACCTAAGTAAAATCTTTCATTGACATCCCACTATTTGGAGTAAAATCCATACCCTTTAAAATATCCTGAAGGAAAACCCCAAGGAAGCTGGCCCTATCTACATCCCCAACATCAAAGGTATTCTCTTGACTTAAGCAATATCCCACATATTCGTTTTAAAACAGGAAGAGGTGCTAAAGAGTTGTTTTCTTCTGGTTTTGTTTTTGTTTTTGTTTTTGTTTTGAGCTACATAAAGCCATTGTTGTATTTAAAATAGAAAGCAAGGGACGGAAATGTTATCAGCAATTGAATCAAACAAAAATTTATTCAGAACTGTCTATCACTACCAAAATGATTTGGGACAGCGCAGGCCCATTCCCATCCTGGGAGTTTGCTGGTCTTTCAAGCAAACAAAACCATAACCACCTTCTTATTACTCAGTGCTTTTTTTTGGTATTGTCTCACTATTCACAGTCACCACAACCAAAGATAACACAGAAAGCCTGTCCTGACTTGTAATATATTGGGTAGACAACATCTCATAGAGTCTCATGTTTTATCCATGTAAATTAAGATGAAGTTTAAGCCGGTGGGTGAAATTGTTAGATGCCTAAGAAATGTGATGAAGTAATTGACTGGAACTAAAAACAACAGTTAGCATTAATGCCAGACTTGTCTTTCCCTTTTTCCCCATGCTATGAGTTTTTGAGATGTGACTGCAATCCTGAAAGTATATACTTCTGGTTTATTTCACATTTTTGCCTTGTACCATTACTCCCAGGGATAAATCAACATCTGTGATGAGATTCATACAGGAACTACCCCACCACCTCAGTTTGTATTGTTTTCATGTACAGCACACACTATGTCCTATTGAAAAGTTTGTAAGCAAAATTGCAAACTGCCTTGTTTGGTTTTGTCTCTTGGTAGAGATACCCACATACTCATAGATCAAGAAAAGAGTGGCTTTCTTTATGACATGGAGCTAAAAAAAAAAAAGAAAAAGAAGAAGAAGAAAACAGTGGCTTTCTATGAGGTAAGTAGGTGGACCAAGGATAGTGGTTTTCAAAGACCAACAGAATTAAAATCTCTAGCTTTCTAATCTCCTGTTTTTGCCTCCTGTTTGCAATGGTCTGTGTTGGGGACCAAGATGGATGACCTTTTTCTGGACAGGCATCACTTGACAAAATTAACCCAGCCAAATATTCATCTGGATTTTATCAACTTGATGTGGTTAGGAAAATAAAAGTGATTTCAAGAACAAAGTACAAAGTCACACAATAACTCCCTTTTTAAATAAAAATAGATTTTTTAAAACTAAATGACATTTTTTCATCTTCTCTTTTTTCTCTTGAGTTAATTTGCTTTGTTATTTTATCTTCTTCCAACATCTTCTTCCCCAACATCTGGGTGTAACTGAATTGAAAGATTCTTTCCTGGTTCCTTTTTCTGAAGAAGGTGCATGTAGATGTGACTGGCCTAGGACAGTCTGAAACAGGCACAGAGCCTGCTAGATCATTGGCATTGCTACATTATAACAATTTGCCTTCAAGTAACTTGAGCTTTAGCTTTAGTAACTGAGTGAGTCAGAGGAGATCAGAAAGAGATTCAGCAGTATTCACTATAGTCAGTCAAAAAATGAATCAGTAGGAATTTGCTAAAAACCCCTAGGAGTTCGGCAATCATTTTAGCACTATAAGATTTATAGAAGAAAAACAGCTGACCCCTTCTTCACAAAGCTTGTGACCTAGGAGAGGAAACAAGATCAATGGCAAATTTTCTTCATCTTCTTCACCACGTCAGTTATTAGTTACGTGTTCTTAGGAAAATTTACCACTATTGAGCCTTAAGATAGGCAGAGATTTAAAATCAGCACATGTCCCTGTATAAATGTAAGGATCTGGTTTCCTAGGGCCTGCTATTTAATTCCCAGCACACAGGCAGCACTTATAATTTTCCAGCGTCTCCCTATTCCCTTATGCTTTCTATTATTTGGATGTTGGTCTCTCTTCCCACCTTGGGGGATGGTGGTAGGTGGGAGTGCGAAGATTCCCTTTGATCATTGGGATGACTGTAGCCATCACCAACTAGACTTCAACATGGCACCTGACACATATTGGCACTCAAAGAGCAACTGTTTGTTTTCAGATCTGAACTTAAGAAAGAGCAATGAATAGTATGGAGGCCTCAACATCTGGATGCAGGGGAATGATGGGAAAATGCAGTGTTTAAGAAAAATGCACCAATTCAGAGTATGAGATCAGATTGGAGGGCGGGAGGCTGGAGTCAGGCAGGTTAGCCAGGAAGGGGCTGAAAACGACCTGTCCCTGAGATGATGAGAGCCCAAATTAGAAAGTGGAAAGAAACTCAAGAAAGTAAGAGAGGCTTGGGGGAAAAAATCAGAACTTGATGATTATCAGGCACAATGAAAAAGACTTTGGAGCAACCAAGGATAAACGCAAAAGAAACATTAGAGATGACTTCAAAGCTTTGAGTGGGAATGACCGTGAGACAGGGGCACCATGGCAAAAACAAGAAAGTAGGAAAAGGAACTGGTTTTGTGGGGGAGATGATGAGCTCAGTTAGAGACTGTTGGTTGAGTCTGAGGTGATGGGAAGACTTTCAAGTGAAAATGACCAGTGGGCAGTCAGAGATATGGGAATAAACCTTAAGCAAAGGACAGGACGTGAGCTATAAATCTGTGAGTCATCAGCCCTCGTGTTTGCAGCCATGAGAACAGAGTTGACCTCTAAACATGGTGGTGTCCAGCAAGAAGCATGGAGGACCAGGGACTGAACCTTGGGGAAGAGGGGACATGAAGAAGGGATCAAGAGACATGTGGAAAGATTCAGAAGACTTGGAAGGTTAGCAGGAAACCAAGAATAGTGTAAGGGCAGAAAGATGAAAGAATTAATAATTTCCAAGAAGAAGGGGGTGGAAAATACAGTGAGAGCTGCAGAAGTCAGAATGACCTTGGGAGTTACAGTGGCAACTGGTGACTTCTAGGGGTCAATTTGGGTAAACAGTTGGGGGTGAAAATCAGATTTCAAGGAGTTAAAGAGGGATGAGGAAGAGAGGAAACAGTGACAGAGAATATGAACCATATATTCAAAAATATTTATTAGTGAATTAGAAATAGAGTCATGGCTAGAGAGGACAAAAGTATACACTTAATATCTGTGGGGAATTTTTTAGAAAATATTTTATCGTATTTTATTTGTTAAAAGTGATATTTAATTCCTGCATCTTATCTGACATGGCAAGTAGATGCTCACATGGACTTTTATGATCCTTAAAGTGGAGCATAATACTCCTTCCTCCTTACACACATACAAACACACACACATACACACACACCCCAAACATATATACATTATAAAAGTTCACAGACCCCTTCCCATGTCACAAGGAGTGAACTTCCCAGTGTTTTGGCTCCAAGATAAAATCAAACTGGAACTTGCCTCAAATGGGCTATGTTGGCCTCTAATGACATCAAGGCTGGGTAGCACCAACTGCCCAGGGCTGCATGCCCTTCACAAGAATGCTCTTATTTGGGCATTTCATCTTGGCCTTTTGCTGTAGTGTTTGCAATCCACCTTTTGTGAAATCCAAAAGTGTTTGTTTTGTGTAAAACACTGAACTTCATGTTCAGTGTTAATGTTTATTCTTTAGCCTAGCCATATTAGGAGCTTTTTGAAAAATGGCTAATTCCATCATTCTTGAGTGGTCAATTGTACCATGGTTTCAACAGAGTCCTAGAAAAGACTGAGAAACCTCAAGAACAAACTGCTAAGCCTGTGCCAAAAACAGCAAGAGTGCTCTGATGAAATTCCTCATGGTTCACACAACCGTCATTTGCCTAAAGACCAACCTGCCTCCTGTCACCCTGCCTTACTTTGTCCAAAAACATAAGTACCCTACACCTTTCCAAAGTTAAGGAAAATGTGACATGTGAATCTGGAATATGTATGTACTGTGTAAGTATGTAATATTATTTCAAATCTGGTACCCATAATGTTGCCTGACACTAAGCCAAATTTAGATTTGAATATAGAATATAAACTTCCATAAGTTTAGCTTGGAAAATAAAAACAATTTTCCCAAAACATGAGAATAGCAAAACCAGATGTCCTCAGATAAGAAAACAGAATGTATCCATAATTTTTATTTCAGTAGTTAAAATAAAAACTATTTACTACATCATAACATACACAGAAAAGTATACAAATTGTAAGTTTAGAACTTAATCAGTTTTCACAAAAGGGACACCCCCATGTAGCTGGTACCTAACTCAGGAAATAAAACCAGCCCCTTGAGAACCACCTCTCATGGTCCTTCCCACTCACTACCATCCTGCAAAAGACATCATTACCCCAACTTCTAAAATCAAGTATTAGTTTTGCCTGTTTTTAAGTGTTATAGAAATGGCACGTTAATCTATATATTATTCAGTGCCTGGCTTATTTCACTCAACATTCTGTTTGTGAGATCCAGATTCATCCATGTTGTTGTAGTTTGTCATAGTTTGTTCATTGTATAAATATACTGCAATTTTATTTATTCATTCCTCTGTTGATGGCCATTTGAGTTGTTTCCAGTCTGGGGCTATCGTGAATAGTCCTGCTGGGAACATTTTTGCATGTCTTTGATGCACATATGCATTTGTTTCTCTTGGGTATAAACGTAGGAGTGGAATTGCTGGGCCACAGACTCATCTTGGGGAGATGGTGCCAAACAGTTCCAAGGTGTTGTACATATTTAGCCTCCTGCCAGAATGTATTTGAGTTATAATTGCTCCATATCATCTCCAGTATTTGGTATTGTCAGGTGTTTT
Organism: Colobus angolensis palliatus; assembly: GCF_000951035.1. Taxonomy (NCBI): domain Eukaryota; kingdom Metazoa; phylum Chordata; class Mammalia; order Primates; family Cercopithecidae; genus Colobus; species Colobus angolensis. Next base: position 10,656,596 of record NW_012116821.1, on the reverse strand, counting down.
AGGCTTTTTGTTTGTTTTGTGTTTGCCCATCTGATGGGTCTGGCATTTTTTTAAAGTTTCTGCAGAGACTACGGTACAGGGAACAGCACAGTCATTCCTAGTCTAAATTAGTCTAAATGAATATTACCAACATTGAGAGCTCCCCATTTTAAGAATTTATAATTATGAAAATTATCTTTTCTAATATCTAAAACTTATTTTGCACTTCCATTGAGTGGGAATTTTGCTGAGTCTTTAGTTTAAAAGTCACACACTTCATAAAGATCAGACTGCTAGCGTCCCTCAGCCTTCCTTTCAGATGTCATAAAAAGCAAACAAAAGATAGGAGGAAGGAAGAGAGGAGAGGAAGGAAGAAAGGGAGAAAGGAAGAAAAAAGAAGGGAAATAGTGAGGGAAGGAAGGAAGGCATGATTGATTCTCACTAGCCAAAGTGATCTCATGAACGTGACTGTTTTCAACAGAAAAAAGAAAGGGACAGATTCTATAGGAAAATGTTCGATTGACTTTAATTCCCTCACAAGTTTTGGGGATGATCATGTAAAAAACTAAATAAATGACACACACACATACATATTTATGTACATGGAAAATAAGGTATAGATATAAATGAAGTAAAACATTGACATCTACAAGAGGATATTCCAGACTGAACGTCCTTCCAACATGTTGAATGTTGCTTGGTTTGGAGGATGGTTGCTGGGAATACCCCTGAAGTGCCTGTCATCTTCACAGTCATCTCTTGAATTAACCATGCACGACTCCTCAAAAAGAACCCCCAAAAACTGAGGAGCAAAGACAAAGGAAATAGGGACGAACCACCTGTTACCTAGTCCTTCACCTGGTTTCACTCCCAGTGTAGACACTTCGTAGAAGCCAGTTCTAAAGCCAAGCCTCTAAGAAGACTGTCAAATCACTGTTGCTGTGTCTCCTGGAGCTCCAAAGTGCAGGAGGATTGAACAAATGGGCTCCTCCTCAATCCTCCCAGGCCATCCTGCTTTCACCCTATCACAACCTTGTAGTCCACCTAGTGTCAGAGCCTTGGTGTGCCTATATGTATCCCTTAAAAGGCTGTGGAATTCAGAAGGAGAGAGCCTCAGTCTTGCTTATCTTTTGAGTCAGCCAGAGTCACAAGTGCCTTGCAGGCCCAGAGCAATGCCCAAGAAAACATACTAAATTGCACTGACCCCCAGGCCAACTCTGTTTACACTGAGAAAGGTGGGTTGTCTATAAGTTAAAGCAGGTAAGTGTTTCTACAATGTAGAACCATTTAGATCATGTTCCTATCATTTTGGATACTTTCACCCTTCTAACTTGTGCATGCACCCACGCATGCATACACACACACAGACACACACACATACATACACACACACACAGCCTTCCTTCCTCTCCCACACTCTCCCTGTCTTACAAAATGTGCATAAGCACTGCAAAATCACTCTACTTTCACTGATTAATCACAGCCTGGCTAACTTCACACCATTAAGAATGAAAGTACAGCTGGAAATGGTGTGGTGGAAAGGCTAAGACCAGCAGAAGGAGCAGATAATTCCACTTCTATTGGGCCACTACCCGGCTGTGTGACCCTTGCCTTTTGGGACTCACTTTTCTCCTGCGGTAGATGGACTCTGAGTTTCGTTCAATGATATTGCACAAAGGTACGTGTCTCCATAATTCCTCAGAAGGAGGAGCTTCCATTGATTGTCTCCCAGTTTGTACCAGGACACTGTCAAAGCCAGAGCAATATCTGATTTTCTGTTTGCTCAGAGTGCAAGTTGGTTTATTAAATAAAAGTGTGGTGGGACCACTTCCTGTCTGTTTTGGCAACGAGGCACTTGGAAAAAAGAACACAATAACTGGACTTTCAGCGCTCAACACTCACTCTTCCTTTTCAAACTGAGACTACTTTGATAACTTTGGGAGGGAAAGGAGACCCTTCAAACGAGGGCAACAGATTGCACAATAGAAACCCAGCAGGTAAAGAGTTGTATAACTAATTCAGCAATTCTTTGTATAACTGAAATACCATAATTTCCCAAATTACTTTCTTTCACATTGCCACACATGAGAGCAGTTGAGGTCTTGGCTTTCTCTTAACCCCAAACAGGTTACATCTTCACAAGTCTAAGGAGATTTTCACCTTGAAACTGTCTGATCCACCATGAGGTCTGTAGTTATCCCCAGCATGTGAGACTATTTGCCTTTCCTCCAAAAGCCAAGACCAAAGATGTCACTCTGGGCAGTCAAGACGCATTTACTAAAGTTTATTTTTTCCATTGCAAAGTAAAAACCAGGATGTGGAGGCTTATGGACTGTGTACCAAATAAAAAATCAGTGGAATTGGTTTCCTTCCCAAAAGCATGAGTTTACAGGTGTGCTTGGAAGTTTTAACAAGATACCTGGTGGGAATTCCAAAGCGCTTCCTCTTTTGGAAGAGTAAAGGAGAGAATTAATTGTGGCTCCTAAGATCAGGACTGAGACTCTTATCAGAACATGACATTTTGGGAGTGCTCTCTAATTCCAGGCTGAACACTGCCAAGTACCAGATGTTCAGAGTGGTAAACCGTTGGAGTTCTCTGCAAAATCTGTTCATCTAATTGCACTTGGGTGGTGGTTGTCGCTGCTGCTCTCCTGCTCCCACCCCAATACCATGTGGTTTTTTTTTTTTTTTTTTTTAAGGTTAAAGTTCAGCCCTAGCTAAAGCTGCATTCAGAGAGTGGGAGTCAATGTCTGGCCACAGAGCAGAAGGAGGTGGGGAGGGTGACTTTCTCTGCAGTTCTGTGTCCTAGATTTTCTGAAATGATTACATTCTGAGGACTCAGAGGCAGCTCACACTTTCAAGTCTGAATGCTGACTCATGTCCTCCCCTTCAGGGCAACGGAAAGGAAGGGTGGAGTTGGAGGATCTGGGGCTGTAGGGTAGGAGCAGGCAGGGGGTTGGTGGGGAGCAGAAAGAGGGAGTGAGGACACTCGCAAGTCTCTGCTCAACAAAATCCTTCTGATTTTCTTCAAGACTCAAGAAACCTGCCAGTGGAGCCTATGCAACTGCCCAGATGGCACTTTTTTTTGTTTTGGTTTTTTTTAGCCCATTCCTTTCTTTGTCTTCCTTTGAGACCTTCAGGACCTACATAGTTAGTTAAGAGGCGGAGGAATATCAAGTGAAATGAATCAAATAAATGGAGGAAAACAACAATAACAAAAACTCCTCCTATAACTTAGGGTGATTTAGAAGGGAATCTCTGCTGAACCCTAAAGGGGCCATTTCCTCTAGTGACTTCAATGGGTTCACAAAAGTTTGGGTCATTCACTCAGCTGGCCGTTCACAGGACCTTTGAGGAGCCTAATCTTTTAGCTAGTCAGCAGTTTGATAGTGTCATTTATCTGGCCATTGACAGGAGTTCACACACTCTCACTCGTCTCAAGTGCTATCCAAGTTCTTCTATCAGGAAAGTCACCTGTGGTGGGCCCAGAAACCAATATACCTCCAGTGACCCAGGACAGGTTTAAACCCAGCTTTTTTGTTGTTTTGTTTTTGGTTTTGGTTTTGGTTTGTTTGCTTGTTTGTTTTTGAGATGGGGTCTCACTCTGTCCCCCAGGCTGGAGTGCAGCGGTGTGATCTCAGCTCACTGCAACCTCCGCCCCCTGGGTTCAAGCGATTCTCATGTCTCAGCCTCCAAAGTAGCTAGGATTACAAGCATGCACCAACATGCCTGGCTAATTTTGTATTTTTAGTAAAGATGGGGTTTTGCCATTTGGCCAGACTGGTCTCAAACTTCTGGCCTCAAGCAATCCGCCTGCCTCGGCCTCCCAAGGTGCGGGGATTACAGGCCTGAGCCACCATACCCGGTCAAAATCCAGCATTTTATGTTACACTTCTGGTGTACACAGATATGTCTTCCACAGAATTGCTGGCTAACAATTTTTTAGTGGTTTTCTTGAATCAGATAATCACTTCGTGACCACTGACTCATTTGTTCAATAAAAATTCCATGCCTACCAAGTGTCAGACCCCTTGATAAGAGCTGAGGATACATGGAGCTCTTCTCTACTGGGGAGTCTGAAAATAAGCGCTGATGTTCACACGCATCCACACACAAATGCATACATTTAAATCACACATTACGGTGGGTGTTGTGCAGGAGATGCACAGGCTGCAGTGGTAGAAGTGAAAGATGAGGTACAGTCTGCTATGTAAAGAAAAAAATGATCCCAACTCCACTGATTATAAAGTGCGGAGATGGGGTCTCTCATCTTTAAACCCCCTGTGCCCAGCCCAGTGAGCATGCAGTGGACATTATTTGTGGGGCCCTAAGCTTCAACCCCATCACTACAGATGCTCTCGGGGTTGACATTCAGTCAGAGGGCACTGGCTGTCCCAGTTGTTCAGCTGCTACTGCTTGGTGACTCTGAAATACCCCACCTCACCCACTCCCGAGACCTCCTCTCACTCCATCCCCAAGACCTACCCTACAAACTTAGCAACTGAAGGGGAAAGCAGTCTCCAGCAGGTCTGGAGCTGTCCTGTCCTGGCTGTTAAATATTTCAGGAATGATCTAGCTCTTAGAATTGGGGGAGGGTTGTGTGTTCGTGTGTGCGTGCATGTGTGCGTGCGTGTATTTGAGAGGGAGAGAGAGAGAATGTACATGCCCAGCTGGCTTAGAAACAGCCTGCTGCCTTAGAGAAATTGCTAGGATTTTGACAGTACTGTCCCTTTTACAGTTTCATGACCACATCAAATAGTCTCTGTAATACCTCCTCCTGCCAAGTTCTGGAACAGAATGGTAGAGAAATTAAACAGACATGGTTTATGCCCTTTAATATTAACATATACACCCTGGAATACTATGCAGCCATAAAAAGGAATTAGATCATGTGCTTTGTAGTGACATGGATGGAGCTGGGAGCCATTATCCTTAGCAAATTAACACAGGAACAGAAAACCAAATACCACATGTTCTCACTTATAGGTGGGAGCTGAACAATGAGAGCACATGGACACAGGGAGGGGAACCACACACCTGGGGTGTGGGATTGGGGGCGGGAGAGCTTTAGGAAAAATAGCTAATGCATGCTGGGCTTAATACCTAGGCGATGGGTTGATGGGTGCAGCAAACCACCATGGCGCACGTTTACCTATGTAACAAACCTGCACATCCTGCACATGTACCCCCAAAATAAAAAATATAAATAAAAATTTTAAAAAATGCTACAGACCTAAAATGAATAACATAGCCCATGTGCAAAAAGTGGCATTGGGTATGAGGAGATAAGACATTTGTATTATGTTAGCAAGTTTATTTTGGGCAAGGACAGTCAGATCAAAGTCGATGGCTTCTTCCTCAGAACCCTATTTGACATTCTGGTATCTGCTTATGATAAGTCAGCCATACAGTCAAACTCTTCAACTGTAGGTACAGAGAGAAGCAGGAATAGAAAAAGACCTATGAAATTATCCTTCTCCTATAGAAACATAAAACACATGTGTCCATGTTTAATATTAAAAGCACGGCTATTAAAGTAACAGAAAAATACTTCCTAAAGTTTAGGGGCTTGAGATATAATTCATAGTAAATTTGTGGAGATCTATAAAGAAATCACAAGTAAACCATCTTGCTCTCTCTGACCAATAACTACTGAACTGAAGTCTGATTTTTCTTTTTCTGATTTAAGAAAGTTCTTTCCAGTCACTACTATTTCTTTCTGCTCTCATCCAGAGCATCACAATTCCTTTGGACCTCGAGAACGCCTGGGACCTGCCAGTCCTCCCCGGCTCTGCTGCCTCTCCTGGGCCTCCCTGGTGGAAAGGAAAATCTCTTGCCTTTCATGGGGCTTAGCTGAACCCCATTCCTGCTTAGTCCCTTGGCAGAAGGAGAAAAACAACAATCACAACAAACCACAAGATTGTAGCCATAATGTGCATTCTTCCTGGTGGCATCTTTCTTATCAGGGGAAAAAAAAAAACAGTGAACTTCTCTTCTTCTACAGTCCATCTCTCCAGTTTTGCAGAAGCCAACTCTGCCTTTAAGGCTGGAGTTCTCGGTATGAAGCTGAGAACGAGTCCAGCTGGAGTAGCAGGAACGAGCCATCTAGTGGGGCCAGTATAGCCTGGAAATAGCTGTTGGTGGCACTCTGCCCCTCCCTATTGTATGTGTTTTCATCGCATTTATCTTGCCTTCCCTAGTCCTGTTTCTTTTTCTCCTCCTCTGCCTAGGCTTCCACCCCCTAATAGGACTGAGTGATTCAGTTACTTCAGTTAATTTCAATTCAACTCGTATTATTAGGTATGAGAATCTCTGTGAAAGCTCTGTGTAACAGGTGAAGTGTTTTACAAACACAAGCTTTAACTAAGCACTAATTATCTTATCTTATCTGGGGTGTAGGTAGGAGAGATGAGTACAAAAATGATAAAAAGCCTTGGCCCTGGAGTTCCAGGATCCTGACATCTAATAGAGGAGATGGAAGACGCTTAAGAAAACTATGAGGACTGAGGCAAGAATTACAGACTGCGGGTCATGACAGTGTTCTTCCAAACTTGCCATAGAGGGAGTATTTGAACAGACCTAGAAAGATGTGTGAGACTTCTGCTGGCAGAAACAGTGAGGACGTTGGAAAAAAACACAAGATACATGATGCATCTCTTTCTCAGGGAGTCATATACCACAATACAAGTGGATCCCTTCCAAAAAGAAAGGAATCCCATTAGACCAGTGATAATCCTGAGACAGAAAAGGTGAACAAGGACCCTGGTCATTTAACCATATCTTCAATCTTCCACAACATTAAATGTAAGAATTAAATGTCCAAGCTACATCTCCATTTTGGAAGACGTCAAGTTACACCTGACATGCTTGGATAAATATGACAAAAATTCACTTGTGCACAGAAAGGTGCCAAGTCCCCTTCAGCCTGGTGAAGACTTGAAGAGATGAAGTTTCTTTGAGCCTTAGAGAATAGTCTGGAAGTGGGGGTAGGAGGTGGCATTCTTTTCCAGCCAAAGGTACAAACACCCTCTTAAAAAGAAAGGTGCATTTAGAAAGAATGTGGTCCCCATACATCACCTGTGATTAGCTTTTGGGCAACTTTCATGGACAGGAAGGCTTCCATTCAGGAGCAGACAATTCACTCAATTACCTTGAGGGTCTTAGGTCATCCCCTGAGAATGGGAACAATGTCCCTCAGACCTGCTGAGGAAACTCAATCAACCAACTCAGGTGTGCAATGAAGCATTTGAGTCATGGAAGGTGCTATTTACTCTCATTGGGTTTTTTTTTCTTTCTTTCTTTTTTGGATGGAGGTAGATAACGTGTCTTTTACTAGAACCTTCATCTGGGAGATTTTTTGTTTTTCTGTTTGTGGCTTTTACCAGTTCTGTATTCAAAGACCAACACAAAACCCCTATTTACTTTCTGTCCTGGAAAACGCTATCAGCTCTGTGTGGAGCACTTCCTAGAAAACCCTCCCCTCCCCACTCCCCTAGCAGGGCTCTTCAGTTTGGCTTCAGGAGGATGTTTACCTCTCACACTTACCACCGAGGTTCAAATCTGCCCAACCTTTTACCAGCCTTGAACACAAAAAACCACAGTCTTCCAAGAGGGGCAGTGGGCTCTCCTGGGTGCATTTCAATGATTTCTACCCGCTAACTTTTGCATTTGGAAAATTGCAGAGAACCAGATTATCATGCCATTTGAGACAATTTCGTCAGCTGTGATTTTCCTAAAGTAGGAATCCATATTCAAATATGAGAGCAAGAGGAAATTTTAGCCTAGACATTAAAGAAAAAAACGAAAAGGGGTGAATAATCTTAGAATTGCAGCAAAGTTTTAGCCTTTCAAAGGGAAAGTGAGGACAAAACTGTATCTAATCAAATTCTCACATTGTAAAGAATCTTCTGATTATTCTTTTTTCCCCTCTTTTACACGCATCCAAAATCACTGCTTCTTTGGTGAAGTTTAAAAACGGAATATTTCTGACATATGCTCTCACTGAGTGATTAAAAATGGAAGCCAGAGGGGGAAAATACTCTCTAATTTGCACTCAAAGCAAAACTAGCCACCAAGGTACACAAAAGAATAGTGAGTGAAATAAATCTCTGTAAGAAGTAACAGAAAGGGAGTGAAAGATGGGCACTTTTAAAACTTCTCTAGATCAGCAACTCAGTGGGTTTAGCTGGCTAGATTTGTAAACACAGAACCAAAAAGACAGCAGGATCAGACGGCATGGGCAAGTGTTTTGGTGCCAGAAGACCTTGCAGAGAGAGAATGTTTGTCATCATTTTCAAGGAGTGAGGGGAGGGCAGAGAGAAAAAAGACAAACCCTTCTGGTATCCACCCACACAGAAAATTTTTGTACTTCTTACCATGGAAATATTAACTTAGAGGAAGGGAACAGACCCTTGGGGACTTCCATCCTAAAACCTTTCTGAAAGGGTAATGCCCAGAAGCACATCCAAAGGAAGAGACTGGCAAATGAATTTGTGCAGAAACACCAGCAGAATCAGGACACCAGACTTTCCTGCACAAGCTGAACTTACTCACCAGGGAGTCAGACTGCTCACTCTCTCACCTTGTGCAATACAGCCATCCTGGCCTCTCCCAGTCCAGGACCCACTTATGCAGTCCTTGGCAGAGCTCACGATCTACTGAAACAACACATCGCTGTGTCTATTCCTACTCAAAACACACAAACTCCCTGCAGCATCATTTGGCGTTCATCTTAGTGCCCATACTTAAAATCCTCTTTAAGAGGGGGAGGGATAGGATTAAGAGATACACCTAATGTAGATGATGAGTTAATGGGTGCAGCAAACCAACATGGCACATGTATACATATGTAACAAACCTGCACGTTGTGCACATGTACCCTAGAACTTAAAGTATAATAATAATAATAATAATAAAGTGATGGTGAAGAGAAAAAAAAAATCCTATTTGAATCCCCTGAGGACAGGAACCAGGCACTAGATCCACTTGGGGACCCTGATAATTCTGAGTTAAAATCCCTTCACCATAAAACAAATCTCCAAATTCCTCTTTCTAATCTATCATGAACCAGCACCAGTTGGATGGGTAGCTTTGGAAAACTGCTAATAAACTTTCCCTACAGGCAATATCTCCCTATTCCTTCTTCCTTCAAAGAGGGGAATTCATAATAGCATTTGCATAAAATTATATGGAAAATATTTAATTCAGGATCCATTCCTTTTCCATTGCAAACACCACCACATTCACAGTAGGTTGATGACTGTTTGTACTCTTAGAACACTCTGCCAGTATAGTGATGTATTTTATTCAGGCCCCAGGTGCCCATATGCTCCAAGTTTATAGCAAAGTGAGAGACTGGAAAAGAAGTCACAAAACATGTACTCCTTCCCCAGTTCCAGGAACACTCAAGTGCATGGGACTGTACAATCATTTAAACGTTCACTTACACATAGAGATGAACAACTTTTGCTATTGTAGCAAAATTTCATAATACTTTGAAAAGGGATTTATTCTAAAATGAAAAGCACTAAAGAAATACAAAGAAAAATATCTTTTCCTGTTGAGGAGTTAGGTGAGAATGTTTCAAGTCCGGAGTTACAAGACCAGCTTTGCCTCTCACTAACTATCGCAGAAGTTTTTCTAGATACAAGGATTTCCTCTGAAACATGAAGTGGGTGAACTAACAGATTCTGAAGGCTCCTTTCACAACTAAAAGTTCATGACCAATGTCTTCATTTAAATACTCACTTATCCACAGCCACTCAAACTACCCTCTCTCTATTACCCAGCCCACTGCAGCCACGGCTGTGGCAAGTACCCAAGCCCGGAGGGGCTCCCAGCTGCTGAGCACTGGGACTTGCTCCAAAATCACATTAAGCTGGCTCTTGTATTTTTAGTTGCCTGCCTCTCTTCTTCCCCCTGTTAGTACAGATTACCCCGAGTTAACTCTTTAGTTGATTCGGCCAAAAATCACCTGGCTGTACAGTGTGGGTGGTTTGCCACACATATAACAATAGGACATTAAAATATCAAAGAGCCCTTGAAAGTATCAAGATGAGTGGCCTCCATATAAGAAGATCCAGTAGAATTTAGGGAAAATATTGGATCACTTGTTTCTTTACTTTAACATATGTCTTTTAAACTTCTATTTTAGGGGTGTGTTTTTTATTGTACATAATATATTAGATCTTTACAGATGCATATTTATAAAATAGTATACATCCATTAAGCGTACATGCTAAATTTTGTTGTTGTTGTTGTTACTTATAAGAGTATGTAATCAAAAACTAAATTCAAACACTAAACATCTAAGACAGCAGTCCCCAAGCCCCAGGCCACGGACCAGTACTGGTCCATGGCCTCTTAGAAATTGGGTCACACTGGTGGGCGGTGGGCAAGGGAGCATTACTGCCTGAGCTCCGTCTCCTGTCAGATCAGCAGCGGCATTAGATTCTCATAGGAGTGCGAACTCTATTGTGAACCACACATGTGAGGGATCTACGTTGTGCGCTCCTTATGAGAATCTAACTAATGCCTGATCTGAGGTGGAATATTTTCATCCCTAAACCACCCTCCTCAATCTCCCCCGTGGAAAAACTGTCTTCCAGGAAACCCGTCCCTGGTGCCAAAAAGGTTGGGGACTGTTGATTTAAGATGCTGGGCCAAGTTCTGTCCACCACCTGTTTCTGTAAATGAAGTTTTATTGGGGCATAGCTACACCCATGCGTTTACAGAGTATCTTTGGCTGTTTTGACACTACAATAGCAGAGTTCAGTTGTTGCATCAGAGAGGGTATGGCCCACAAATCCTAAAATATTTTCTATCTGGCCCTGTATGGGAAAAATTCACTGACCCTTGATGTAGACTAATCCCATTTTGATGGGTGAAGGAATTGAAGCCCAGAGATGTTCAGTACATTACCAAAACAGACTAGAGCCAGGGCTCTTCTTCAAAGCATTCTTTAGCCAGTGCTTTGTACACATAATCACACTGTCATTCTCAAACCTCATGTTCTTTCAGATCTTTTGACATCCAAACTAAGATACTACTAGACTAAATTTTATTTCACCTACAAATGGCTGCTTCTACCTGAGCTCACCTCTCGGCCTTCCCCCTTCCCTCATTCTCCCAGCTGGGTTGCTGCAGCTTCCATAGTGGGTAGCCTGCCCCTGCCAAAAAGTGCTGTACATATTACTCATCTGTTGTTTGTACCAAACAGAAGATCACCTGGGTTTCTTCCTTTTTTCACACACTATAATTACTGTGCTGTATTTCTTAAAACACTTAGAAATGCAGCGACAAATAACATGTTAACTTATTTGGAATATCCAACACAGGCATTAGTACTGGTAACAATGAAAATCAGTCAATGTCCACCTCTTTGACCATATAAACTTTATAGAGTCAATAAGCAGTTGCTGGTACAGGAGGTCTTCCATCATGGGGAACTAATTTGGGACTGAGTTTCATAATAGAATTAGTTAGGGTAGCAGTTTCCCAAGTGTTGTCTCATAGCAGCAGCAGCAGCAGCATCACCTGGGAACTTGTTAGAAATGCAAAGTCTCAGATCCTACCCCCAAACTCCTGAATCAGAAACTCTGGGCGGGGGGTCACAGGTATCTGAGTTTTAACAAGTCCTCCCGTTGATTCTTATGCATGCTAAAGCTCGAAAAGTATTGATGGGAGGGATTTAGCATCACAACTAAGGACCAGGTGCCAGAAGGATAGGACCTTTTCTACCACAATCACTCTTCCCTAAAGTCTCCATTCCTGCCAACATTCACGGCATGTTTCTATTTGCTGGAGCTCCAGGAAGAGATACCACTTCTTTGCCTTCCATGGAGCAGTAAATATAAGAGTGACCTTTGGGCACTGAATGGAAAAAGAAATTCCAGCTTGTTCCGTGACCATTGTTCCTTCCCTCAATTATGATCATTTTACACTGCAAAACTCATTGCAAACTAATTGTATTTCTAAAGGTTTATCAAGGACCTACTAAGTACAAAACTCTGCATAAACATGAATCCTGTACATCTATCTCAGCGAACACTGAACCAGTACTATGGAGTATACAATCAAATGAAGGAGATATGTTTTCAGCTTAAAAAAAAAAATCACATGCAAACAAATATTAGGAAAGTCCAAATCGAGTGCTTTGAAGCAAAGAAACAAGTTGCTACATGGATGTGTCATGAAAAAAACTTGACCAAATGGGAGAGTTGGGGATGCTTCCCTGGGGAGCTAATATTTCAGCCGATCTATCTGCAGACAAGATTTTAAAAAGGGAGAAAGCATTGTTCACTTAGAGAAATAAGTATGTGCAAAAGCCCTATAGCAGAAGGATAACAATATTTTAAAGAACTGAAAGCAGACCAGTGAAGCTGAAGCTCAGAATGAGGATGGAATGGCATAAGAGGAGGTAGGGGAAGTAAGATGCGCCCACATTAAAGATTTTGTTTATTGTTCCAACAGTGAGATCACTCTGGCTGCTGTGTGGGAAACTGGAAGGAAGCTAGAATGAAGTGACCATTGTAGTTTTCCAGGCCAGACATGAAGGTAGGTTAGGTGAGGGGAAAATGGAGAGAAGTAAATAGGTTTTGGAAGACACTGAAGCAATAGCAACATAGAAGGTTTGGTGACATGGAGTATGAGAAAGAAGTGGTCAAGAGTGATTGCTTAGTGTCTGGTGTGGGAAACTCGATAACTGCTCACAGATATAGAGAGCAGAGGAGCAGGTAGGGTGAGATTAGGGTAGGTGTGGGAAATCTGTGAGGTCTGTTTTGAATGGGCATGTTTGAGGTTCGTTTGATATTTACAAATGGAAAGTTTCGGTAAGCAATAGCAGAGTTATTCAGGAGTGCAGAGAGAGATCTAAGCTGGACATATAAAATTGATAATCATAGGCATATAGATAATAATTGAAGCTATAGGTTCAGATAAAATTACCCATGGAGAACATATAGAGTGAGAAGAGTGAGGCAAACTCTGCGGGAAATACACATAGATATATGATGGAGAGTTTCCTCTCAAAAAATAATGAAAAGAAAGACTGGAGAAGTTGAGAGAAATCAAAAGAGCAGGTATTACAAAAAGCAATGGAAGAAAATGTTTCCAGAAGGAAAACGTGTTCGAGATCTCTACTCCTAGGATGGAACTTCAGGAAGTGTCGCCATTTTGTATGAGATATGGCAGTAAACAGGAACCTTGGCAAGGAATGTGCTGAAGCTAGAAAAATTGTCAGAATTTTTTCAGGGGGAAAAAAAAAAGATTCTGCCCTGTTAAACCTTATCACTCAATTTTGAAGATTCCAATCTTTTCTAAGGATTCTAAATCAGTCATTAAAATTCAATCAAACAAAAAGAAATATTTGATTACATTTGTTTCTGTATAGTAAGTGACATGCAAAAGCTTCTATCACCTAAGTTTTCTTCCCAAAGGCCTCATTAGGGACTCAGATTTTTGGACAGTAATGGAAAGCTCCTTTCTTGGTGCTGGCTAAGACAACAAATACAAATGTCTTGACTCTGAAACCATGCCATAGGAGAATAGCGTCAAGCAATGTCAAATACAGCTCAGTGAAAGTAGGAATTGGCACAATAGCTGAGTTACTGCTTTAGATTCACAGAGTTCCTTTTAATAACAGCTTCTAAAACTTCCCACCTGGTCTGTTGAACATTACCTCATGTCAAACCTACTCTATACCCAAAGAATTAACACAGACAAGTGTAATGACTTGGCCAAGACAACACAAGTCAGGGAGGTCTTGAGGGCAAAGGTAATCTGCCAGGGCAAGGCTTATATCTTATTCTTCCCATGAATGCAAATAAAAGTTAGAATATGAGCATTTAGGGGTAGTTATTGCCTGAGAAGTGATTTGAGGGAGTGATATATACACAGAAAGAGAAATTGAGCAGTACACTTAGAACTTGTATACTTCACTGTATATGTGCTATACTTCACCAAAAATAAAATAAACACAAACATAAATACTATTTGATTTCAAAATATTTGCTGGGTTTGCCTGACCTGAGGCTGTCACCAGTTGTACCAAACCATTAGCTTCATTTTCACTTAATTTTGCATGATTATTTTGGCCAGAATAGTGGGTAGTGGGTGTGATTGTCCTTAAAGGCCGGAACCTATAACATATCTTCTTCATTAGGCTACTAGGCACTTAAGACACATCTATCATATTTAGTCATCGCTTAAATCCAGTGAGGTAGTTTATATTGTTCTGATTTCACAGATGAGGAAATTGAGATACCAAGAGGCTAAATAACTTACTATATGTATCTGAGTCCAAAACCAGTGATCTTTTCAATAAATCCAATATGATATAAAGAAATATTGCCCAGGAAGAAGTATGACCAAGTGGCAAGCTCCATCAGTAGCCGAAGTGAGGACACAAGAAAGACCAACCAAGAAGGAAGGCAGAAAAAGGGAATGGTCCCAGACTGTGGGAACAAAGCCTGCATATGTGTGGGAAGCTTGGCAAAAGCTGTTATGCAGAGAATATTTTTGAAAAAGTAAAACACGTAGAAAGAAGACACAAAGAGATAATTTTAACTGTTTAAAGAAGATTACATCAGTCTAACTTTTAGCCACTTTTGAACCCAAAGAGGACAGTCAAAATAGAAACGTGTTTTATTTCTAGACAAATTTTCTGCAGCTGTTTTAACAAATTATTACACAATTATTTTCAAATGAGCCTGTCACATCATTAATTTAGCTTTTTGGTCACCTTTCTAAATGTTTTCCTTGGGTCTGGTCACTTGCTGAACTCTCATTAGTTGTGATAAATGATTAACTTTCAGTTTTTAGGTATACCATCATATAATCCACAAATAAGGATAATTCCACTCTTTCTTTTCAATTTGTATGCCTCTTATTTGTATTTCTTAGCTTATTGCATTGACTGGACTTTCTAGTTCAATGTTGATTTGTTACAGTAATAAGAAATATTCTTTTCTCTAATGGAAATGCTTCTAATTTTACATTTATGTTCTCCTTTCCTATATTTCAAAGTCTCTCTTATGTTCCACCTCCTTCTTTGCTTTTACTGTGCTTATATCTATCTTGCAGAAAAATATTGAAAAAATGGTGAACTAAGTTTCTGGTCCCATGGGAAATGAAGGCTTCCAGTCTCCCAGCTGGGGTCTTGAAGCACCTGAATCCAGGGAATCCTCAGAGCACAGGGGAGGGAGAAGGTGAACATAAGCATACACCACCACCACCCAGTAGAAGAGGTAAATGCTCACCTTGTAAAGAGTGGAGAAGCCAGGATGGGAGTCTAGGAGAGCCTGTGTGCCACATGGTCCATGTATCAAGGGGCCAGCACCAGTCTCTGGTTTCAGATACAGGATCTGGGCACCGATTTGTCTGTTCATTACCATGTGCAGAGGTCACTGGGCATTTTCATGTGAACCAGAGTTTGTCATCTGTTTGGGTTCGTGGACTAACAAAGAGACCTGACTCTAAAGAGATGTTTCCTGCATTATGAAACATGCCATTAAGAATTAAGAGAAATTGTTTTTTCTTTACTTTTTTTTTCTTTTGAGATGGAGTCTTGCTCTGTCACCCAGGTTGGAGTGCAGTGGTGCCATCTTAACTCACTGCAATCTCTGCCTCCCAGGTTCAAGAAATTCTTCTGCCTCCCAGGTTCAAGTGATTCTCCTGCCTCAGCCTCCTGAGTAGCTGGGACTACAGGTGCCCGGCACCACGCCCAGCTAATTTTGATATTTTTAGTAGAGACAGGGTTTCACCATGTTGACCAGGCTGGCCTCGAACTCCTGACCTCAGGTGATCTGCCCGTCTCGGCCTCCCAAAGTGCTGGGATCACAGGTGTGAGCCATTGAGCCCAGCCTAAGGTTGGTTATTAATACTAAATAACTTTTCTGCCTCATAGCATCAACATCACTACCCTAAGGATTTGAAAAATCAGAAGTATTTCCCTCACTGAGGCAGGAAGTTTTTAATCACCTCTGACTTCTGACCTCCCATCCATTACACCTCTCCGTTGGCAGAATATGGAGACCAACAGAAATGCTTCAGACTACATAAGAATCACAGTCTCCTGGCACATTGAGAAACTACAGAACAGGAAAAAAATTCTTTTACAACTTTTATCAGTTGCTACTTAGTAATATATTTGAAACATTCAAAATATGTACACATGAGGAAATTGGGCATAAGTATGATGTAATTTAAATATATATATACACACAATGGTTTTCTTGATTTGCCTGAGATCCTTGGCACACGCATAGCAACTATAACATCTAAGAAGTGATAGATTTAAGTAACCCCAAGCAGAATCTGATTGCCAGCTACCCCAGGTTCTCCTGAGAAAGTTTCGCCACTGATGAATCAGACATCACAGATATGCGTATACCAATATGTGTATATATACCAATATCGTTTTTAAAGAACAAAGAGTTTCCCTTTCTGAAAATCACTATTGCATTGGATGGCTGTGATGATCCCACTGAGGGACAATGTACTTCAGAAGACAGTTCTCCTATTCCATACTCCAGCTCCTCCAGTTCTAGGGAGATCGGCCCACCTTTTTCCTTCCCCAATGTCCAGAATAGAAAAGGCAGTCAGATTTACAGAAGGAAATCAGAGGTGAGTACTTTAGTTTTTGACATCTTAGATTGAGAAAGGAAGAAAAGGGGAAGAAAAATCAAGCTATGCCTCCAAAACTAACAACACAAGAGTAATAAGAAGAACAAATAAAGCATTTGATACAGAAAGAAAACAAAACAATCTATGAGGACCAGTGCTATCAGCTTCTTTAAATTACTGAGCGGAGAGTGAGAAGTGGTTGTCCCATAAGCAAGTGGTGAAGTAAAGATACAAACATAGTGGGGATTCCTGAAGAGTCATTCTCTAAGACAAGACTTGGCCCCGATGGCTTCTTACTAGCAGTATTTTCTTTTTGAGTCATGATCTTGCTTTTATAGAAATAGTCACAGCCAAAATATTTTAAAAGTTAACCATTTGAAGAAGAACAAAAACTTCCCTTTATCCACTCTATCTCCTCATCTTAGGGAACTTTTAAAAGTTAAAACTTCAGCAAGTTGGACGTTTTTCTTCCTTTTTTTTTTTAATTGAGCTAAAATATATACAGAGAAAAGTATACATTTCATAATGTACAATGGGAAGAATTGTCGAAAATTAACACCCCCTGGTAACTAGCACCCAGTTTAAGAAACAATGTCACCAGCATCCCTCTTGCCCCTTTCCAGTAAATAATTCAAAGGCACCCATTATTTTGACCTCTACTGGCATTATCTGATTTTGTCCTTCAAAAACAATTGGATTATACTGTGTGTACTGTTTTATCTGTCTTGCTTGTGAGCTGCACTCACATTTTCGTGTGTGGTTATAGGTCATTCATCTTTATTGCTGTGTTGCATTCTATTATGTGCATATATCACATTATAATTGCTCCAATTTATTGTTTGTGGGCATTTGTGTCCACAACTAGAAATTGTGGGCATTTCTAGTTTTGGCTTTTACAAATAGTGCTGCTGAAAACACTCTAGCACATGTCATTCAGAGTACATTTTATTCCAGCCTTTAAAATTAAGGAGAATACCATTGGTGAAAAGGAGAAAAATACTGTATTAGAATCTAAATGATGGATACTTAAAATATCAGCCTTATGATTGCATATTTGAATATCATTATGAAAATATGCTTCTGAAATTAAACTCTAAAAACTATAATCCTTTAATGATAAAATAAGAATTCTACTGAAAATGAAAAGTTAACATCTACTTTTAAAACAGCAAGTACAAAAGGATAAATGTTTGAGGTGATAGATACCTCATTCTCCATGATGTGATTATCAC
>NW_012116821.1:10636525-10637187 GCF_000951035.1 Colobus angolensis palliatus | reverse complement strand
ACATTCCATGCTCATGGATAGGAAGAATCAATATTAAGAAAATGGCCATACAGCCCAAAGTAATTTATAGATTCAATGCTATCCCCATCAAGCTACCACTGACTTTCTTCACAAACTTAGAAAAAACTACTTTAAATTTCATATGAAACCAAAAAAGAGCCCATACAGCCAAGACAATCCTAAGCAAAAAGAACAAAACTGGAGGCATCATACTACCTGACTTCAAACTATACTACAAGGCTACAGAAGCCAAAACAGCATGGTACTGATACCAAAACAGATATACAGATGAATAGAACAGAATAGAGTCCTCAGAAATAACACTACATATCTACAACCATCTGATCTTTGACAAACCTGACAAAAACAAGAAATGGGGAAAGGATTCCATATTTAATAAATGGTGCTAGGAAAACTGGCTAGCCATATGCAGAAAACTGAAACTGGACCCCTTCCTTACACCTTATACAAAAATTAACTCAAGATGGGTTAATAGTACAGACTTAACGTAAGACCTAAAACCATAAAAACCCTAGAAGAAAACCTAGGCATACCATTCAGGACATCGGCATGGGCAAAGACTTCATGACTAAAACACCAAAAGCAATGGCAACAAAAGCCAAAATTGACAAATGGGATCTAATTAAACTAAAGAGCTTCTG
>NW_012116821.1:10579944-10635675 GCF_000951035.1 Colobus angolensis palliatus | reverse complement strand
GTTCATGTCCTTTGCAGGGACATGGATGAAGCTGGAAACCATCATTCTCAGCAAACTAACACAGGAACAGAAAACCAAACACCGCATATTCTCACTCATAAGTGGGAGTTGAACAATAAGAAGACATGGACACAGGGAGGGGGACATCACATACTGGGGCCTGTCGGGGGGTGGGGAGGCTAGGGGAGGGATAGCATTAGGAGAAATACCTAACATAGATGACAGGTTCTTGGGTGCAGCAAACCACCATGGCACGTGTATACCTATGTAATAAACCCGCATGCTTTGCACACGTATCCCAGAATTTAAAGTATAATAAAAAAGAAAAAAAAATAGAACTACTATATGATTCAGCAATTTTATTACTGGATATATATCCAAAGGAAATGAAATCTGTAAGTCAAAGAGATAACTGCACTCCCATGTTCATTGTAGCACTATGTATGGAATCAACCAATGAGTCCATCAACAGACGGAAAATGAAAATATGATATATTTACAAAATGGAATACTATTCAGCCTCAAAAGAGAAGGAAATTTTGTCATTTGCAAAAACAAGTATGAACCTGGATGATATTAGTTTAAGTGAAATAAGCCAGGCACAGGAAGACAAATATCACATCATCTCACTTATGTGTGGAATCTAAAAATGTTGGATTCAGACACAAAGAGGAGAATTGTGATTACTAGGAGCTGGCAGACGGGGAGGGGGTTGGGGAGATGTCAGTCAAAAGATACAAAATTTCAGTTAGGAGGAATAAGTTCAAGAGATCCATTGTATAATAAGGTGACTATAGTTAATAAAAGTATATACTTGAAAGTTGCTGAGTAGATTTTAAGCATTTTCACAGCAGGCCAAATTTTTATGAGACTCTTAAACATGCATATTATGGCCTGTGGAGCTTAGCTCTTCACAAATGTGAGGTGCTATCATTTGGAATAAATTTTTGTTTATAAATCCCCTTATATTTGTTCCCCAAAACACTCATTTATTCCCACCAGGAACAAGCACTCAAACCACAACAAAGTATGATATTCAGAAGATTTACTAGCTGAAGAAAGTCAGTCAGTCCAAGAAATGTGTATGACACCTTAACTCTGTCTTCTCCTGGGTTCAGATCCTTAACTCGCTAATTCACTATAATGGGAGTTAGCAACCCATGGCCCACAGGACAAATCCAGACCACAGTCTGCTTTCATAGAGCCTACAAGCTAAGAATGGCTTCCTATTTTTAAGTAATTGAAAAAAATCAGATAAAGATTTTCATACTATATAAATTATATAAAATTATGTTTTATAAAATTATATATAAATTATTTAAAATAAAAATCAGTGGCCTTAAATAAAGTTTTCTTGGAAGAGAACCACACTTATTCACTTACTCCTTGTCTATAGCTGTTTTTGTGCTACAACGGTCAAGTGTTCTGACAGAAACCATACGACCTGCAAAACCCAGAATAGTTCTCTCTGACCCTTTATAGAAAAAGTTTACCAACTCCTGCACTGCATAAAGTCTGGCTCTTCCCATCCTACAGTCTGAGAGCTTCATATGTCATAATGTACTCGGTATAATTCAAATGCAATATCATTAAAAAGGACAAAAGCAAACATTTATACTGGATTTTGTGGGACAAACCTTGTTTGAAATGTTCCGCCATGTTGTCTATATGTAATATTCTAACGGTTGGGTAATGCCAATACTTATAAGCAACATCTCCAAATTTCCTCTTTCATCTAGAAGAGACAAAAATTCTTGTTCAGAGAACACATGCCTTGATTTGGGGCTAAGAAACATGCTCACTGAGCCTTTGGTGCTCCTTATACTTAGATTTAACCTGAAGGTAAAATTCTGACAGAAACAAGTAACCAGAAAAGCACAAACATTGAAACACTCTCGGAAAATCTCAGCCAATTACATGTTTCTTTTAGATTGGTAGAAATGATTCAGCTGCTCCAGTAACAATTTCTTTTGCCATGGGAAAGAAATCTACTCCACCTAACTGCAAATGTTTTTAAACTAAATTTCCTTCTCAAAGGGTTACCACATCTACTGTTACGAACATAACTCGTTGTAAACTGTTTTTAAATCTTTTCAAATTTATTGGAGGTGGGGGGCAGGTAGGGAGGTTAGTCTAGAGTGTAGAAAAGCTACATTCTAGCTAAAGTGGTTAGTCTAACCTAGCCTTTCAGTTAGTCTAGAATGTAAAATGGCAGCCACAATGACAAGTTGCGTTGGATCTCAATAGAGACCTAAGTGCTTTGCAAAACAAGAATGACATTTCCAAAGCAGCATCCTGAAATGTTTAGATGTTGATGATGGAAACCACTCGCATCCTTCCCAGTGAGTTTCTCAGAAGGGGCAGCTGGAGAGGGGGAAGGGGCAGCTGGAGGAGGGGAAGGGGCAGCTGGAGGAGGGGAAGGGGGGACTAGAGGATGGGAAGGGGCAGCTGGAGGAGGGGAAGGGGCAGCTGGAGGAGAGGAAGGGGGCAGCTGGAGGAGGGGAAGGGGCAGCTGGAGGAGGGGAAGGGGGCAGCTGGAGGAGGGGAAGGGGCAGCTGGAAGAGGGGTAGGGCCAATCAACTGGAGGAGTTCATTATCAGATTATGTTTTAAAGGGAATAAACCTACTACCTTTTCTCAGATATTTAAAATAACTACCATAGGAAATGGTGACACAGGGGAGGACATTAGACTCAAGAGGGAATAGCTTGTTATAGTCTCAGATTTCTCTAACTCGTCAGCCACAAAGTATACTCTGAGGAGGCTCCATTCATTACACAGGATCCATATGATACATGACAAGTAAAAGGTGGGCTTCAACTCCCAAGGGGCCTGCATGCTTATTAGTGAGACATGGCAGAACTTCATTCTAATAGGCATTTCTAAATGAAACTGCTATGGAAAACATGAGAGAAAAAAAAATCATACCCTGAAATCATACTAGGAGTAGGAGGAGACTCAAACGTACTTTTCCTACAGGGTTCTCAGTTGCTTTTGCTAATGAGGCAAACAGCTCTGCTCCATAGATTGTAGCTTCTGTGGATTGGAGAATGAAGCAGAAATTACTGTGTTTTTCTCAGTTGCAGAAAAGGTAACTGAAATAGACAACTTCTGCGCCTAAGGCAGAACCTACTACTGAACCTACAGACTCTGAGCACCAGGTGCATCGCTAGGGAAGGATCAGACAGACAGCCATGGTGTGGATGGAGCACTAGATGAGCTGGGAGACACAGGAAACAGCACAGTAGTAGAGAGAGTGAGACTGACAAGCCTTCTGTGAAAATACATCCACAGAATTGGCCAAGGACTTCTCATAGAGGGTTCTAACATCCACGTTTTGTTGTGGCCAAGTTTCCAAGAGGAAAGTTTAAGGAACAGAGTGTTTTTGTTTTTGTTTTTAATGTGTGATTAGATGTCTCAAGGGAACACCTCTTCCCAATGTAACTATGCTCTCATTGTACCAGCCACAGACTTGTCCAGATGAGCTCTCAGCCTCTCACCTAGTTTTCCTCATTGTCAAGAGCACTCACTTAAGTGAGAGTTTCCCAGGGATTATGGTCTGTGGTCTTGAAAAAACGCCCAAGGAACACCCCGGATAGTAACAGACAATTTGGGTCCATTAGACTCTTCTGGCTCAGGAGAACATGGCACGCTGGCCATTCCACACACTCTCTACCTTCTCCCCTCAACCTAGGTCACATGCAGACAAGCTTCCCTCATCTGTACATACCACAGACTTAACTTTCACCACTGAGTAGGGGAGGATTTCTCAATGCACCATTGCCCTTTGGCAATTCCCTGTTGAAATATGTATTTCTGGGCCTGCATGTACCTTAGGGTTCATGCACTTAGTGATTCTTTCTGTTTTATAAAGCTAATTGCCTCTGTAGCAATTTCGACACCCTTAGGTGCCACGACAGTCTGTGTTTTTGGAAATGTGAGCACTCATTCAAACTGACTTCAGAGCTATAATTTATGGAACAGACTGAGTCACTGATCTCAGTTGGCTGCCTTTGTCCTGGTGCACTTCCTTCTTTTCTAAAGGGAATTTTCTTTAAAGAAGAAAAAAATCACTTTTATATTACTTGCTGTAGAACATTTTTGAAAGGGAGTTTTCTTGGAAAATTATATAAATCCAATGGTGAAGTTCTCATAGAGCAAAACGTCTGCTCTTAGCTACGTACTGTGAACGTTTACAAAGAGCCTAGAGAAAATCTTATATAGTGGAGATTGTTTTTAAGATATTTTAATAGAAAAATATTATCTCTTAATAAAGTTGATCTAGGGGTCTGCCACTACCTAGTACTAGCCATTTAACCTCTCTGGGCCTTACTAGCCAACAATTACAAAATAAACTAGTTGGATAACATAATTGTATTTTATCATGCTGAGAATAAATATAAAATGAAAAATGTTTGTTTGTTTGTTTGTTTGTTTGTTTTCTGAGATGGAGTCTCGCTCTATTGCCCAGGCTGGAGTGCAGTGGCACAATCTTGGCTCACTGCAACCTCCACCTCCCAGGTTCAAGTGATTCTCCTGCCTCAGCCTCCCAATTAGCTGGGATGACAGGCATGTGCACCACCACGCCCAGCTAATTTTTGAATTTTTAGTAGAGGTGGGATTCCACCATATTGGCCAGGTTGGTCTCGAACTCCTGATCTCAGGTGATCCATCTGCCTCAGCCTCCCAAAGTACTGGGATTACAAGTATGAGCCACTGTGCCTAGCCGAAAAATGTTTTTAATACTACAATTAAATATGTATTCTAGTAAGATTTTTAAAATCCTGATTTACAAACCTACATAATAGGAGGTAAATACAAATGTTATATGTCAATTTATATAGGAAGAATCCTTTTCACGGCCAGTTGATGCAGGAATCTCTCAAAATGTGATCCAATTCACAAAATTGATCCAATTCACCAAAACTTACAAACGTAACCACTCTGGATCCCTCAAAGTGCTTGAATATGATGCCTTCGATGTATACATTGATCAATACATTAAAATCTATCAGATACATTGATGTCCTGAACATTTTCTAGACATCTAATTTAATCATCAGTAACCTATAATTTACAGATAAACGGGGTCAACTGGATGACTGCTGTTTAAGGTTTGAATCCCACCTGAGGCTGACATAACCATTCACTACTAACTCTTCGTGCTTTATACAGTTTGGTTCCTGTGAGTCCTTATTTTGTCACAAAAGGAGATCTGGTCAAGTATATTCATTCTTTTAAAATGGATTTTTGGTTTAAGTTCCTTCTTCCTCCATTCCCTCTCCCAACTTCTTTCAATTTTAATGTTCTTTTCCCTTTTGTGGCTGGGTTTGATTCTACACAGACTTCTTAGGAAAACTGTGTTCGTGTAAAACTGAAGAGTCCAAGAGCTTCCTCACTGGAATAAGCAGGTCTCATTTGAGGGTGGGAAGCTCTTGAGGAGGGGAAGTGGCTCACTTCAGGAAGTCCTGAGAAGGGATTTTCTTACATACATGTGCAGGTTTTTATGTATCTGCACACTTTACTCTTTTTAGTTAATGTAAAATGTTACAACTGTTGTTTTCTTCTCCAAAGGAAGAGTTTCACCCGCATTCTATCTCGCTTACTAAACGCAAGCAATCACCAGATCTCTTGTCATTCTACAGAAACAATTAATCAAAATGGTGCCTTCCAAATTGTTGTCTTCCCAGTTATGTCTATAAGCAAATTGAGACCTGCCAAATATCAGTCTCAAAAATCCATATTTTTCCTGCATATGCATAACTGCTGCACTGATGCTGTGTCTTGAGAGCAAATGGTATTCAGTGCCAAAGCCTTAGGAAGGTCACTTTTTTTTTCTCATTCTCACGTTTTCTTTCTAACCTGCTACTCACAGAGTCACAGGAACTTCTGAGAGCCTTCTGTTTTAGACCTATATTTCAGGGGAAAAAATTGGCAGAATGTCACCTATTGAGATGGTTACTAATTCCTTTAAATTGATTGTTTTTTCCTATTGAATATTCCTGATTTCTGATTGAGCAATATCTTGAAATTCCAAAAGTTGGCATGCTGGTAGTTTCCTTATGCTCCACACATTTTCAAGCACATTGAAAGTGACTGTTCCCTGTTTCCAGAGGATGAGGACAGTGGTACCATGTTCCTTCATCAGCTTGCACAGTCAGCCCAATTGTCCTCAGACGGATTGTTCACACTGTGGCAGATTGTCTTGACTGCACATTCTTCTCTTGGCTCTGAAATCTTCTGCTTAAACAAGTTATTTCATTGACATAAACATGATCTTCTTACCCTGGCCCAACACTAACTGGAAGAAAAACCTTTTTAGGATTTGTCTTTCTCTGCCACAGACAAAGTGTGACCCCAGAAGCTTGAAATGGGCACCATTTTGTAAAGCTAGGTCTCAGCATTACTCCGAAATTCACGATACCTTGGGAACCAGGTGTGCAGTCAGAAATAACAGCTTTTATTTCTGTAACTTTTATTTCTGTAGCTCTTATTTCTGTTCACTTAGAGTGAACAAAACTCATTTACATACATTATTTCATTGATTCTAACAATAATCCTGTGAGGTAAGCAGGACAGAAACTTATTGCTATTTTTCAAATAAGGAAACCAAATTCAAATAAATTGTTATTATTCATAAAATGACAGTAACCAACACCATATAGGGTGTTTGGTGCACAAAGCGCTTTCCTATGCACGAACTCAATTGTACTGGCAGCAACACCGCAAGGAAGTCAGACAAATTATCCCACTGTTTCAGCTGAAGAAGCAGATGAATAAAGGGATTCCTTATTAGGATTTCTGCTCACAAATGTTTCTACAAAGCTCTTTGCAAAACACACCCTCTCAGGAACTGCCCCTCCTGGTGGGCAGCTTCAGGGAGTGCTTGCTGCAACACGTTCTGCTTGCTAGCTCTGACCCCACCCTTCCTCCCACTCACTCCCAAACCCACCGTGAGCCTCAACGCAGCTGTGGAGAACAACTCAATTCGATATATTTTTATTGACAATTTGAATAAAGGTAACATAAATAACATGACTTAAATTCTGGAAAATAGACAAAGAATAAAAAAACCAACAAGTCCCATGACCTCAATCTCTGTATTAGGCCAAGTTTCCTCTAGCTTTCTTTCCCCCATGCATCTGCTTTTCTTCTATTTGTAATCATAAGATCAATTTGTATACATTTTAAATCTGCATTTCCACTTGACAGAGTATCTTTTTTTTTTTTTTTTTTGAGACAGGGTCTCTCTCTGTCTACCAGGCTGGAGTGCAGTGGCGCAATCTTGGCTCACTGCAGCAGCTTCCACCTCCTGGGTTCAAGTGGTTTTCCTGCCTCAGCCTCCCAGAGATCACAGGCATGCACCCTCCATGCCCGGCTAATTTTTGTATTTTTAGTAGAGACGGGGTTTCACCATGTTGGCCAGGCTGATCTTGAACTCCTGACCTCAAGTGATCTGCCCGCGTTGGCCTCCCAAAGTGCTGGGATGACAGGCAATCTTCTCATTTGCTAATCGCTGAGGACACATAGCTCAGACATGTGAGTATAGATAATTTTTCTTCTATGTTTCAAGTTCAATGTTATTTAAAGACTTTATAAAATCTACAGTCCTTATTGTAACAACACAAGAGAAGCTACAGAAACTAGATGACTGTGGTTTCAAATCATAAATGTTTCTTCTTGATTCTAGACTCCTATGGAAGTCTAGATTCAAGTAACTGTCGCATCCACTGTTGAATCTCCAATGCCTATTGCAATGTGTGGCACAGTAAACATGCAATAAATACATATTGGCTGAGTAAAGAAACTAATGATATCAGAGTAACTAGAAGTTATTGACTCCTGCCTCAAGTAAGCAAGCTGACTGGAGGAACTCAGTTTGCTGAAGACACCTGTTTGAGAGGAAGTGGGAGTTAAATGACCTAACTTACTAGTGTAAAAAAAAAAAAAACAAAAAACAAATATATGTAGTCTGCTTAATGATAGCAGTAAAGGGCCTCACTGTAGTGCCCCGGTTCCTCCGAAACATAAATGCAAAGGACAAGAGGATCTAGCGTGTATCTGAAACGCCATCACTGAATCCTCCTGATATTCTTTAAGACGCAAATCCACAGTGCTTCACTAGAACAGCCAAAGATTATCATTTCAAAGAAAGGGGATGTGGTGAAACAAACATGTATGTACCAAAGACAGCAAAAGGGCCTACGTCCACTGACATGTTCAAACGTTTTAAAGAAAGCTATTATTTCAAGCACATGTCAAAAGGATAGAGAAGGGAGTATAATGAATTACAGAATAACTAGTGTTTATGCCTGAGAGGTCCCTGGGCTGTTCTGAGCCTCCTGGAAATTGTTTATGTGCACAAGTCCTGTGATCATGGGGCTATGATTAGCGGATGCTGACAGTGTGACAGCAGAGGAAGGCATGAATCACTACTGTTCCATATAGGAGAAAGGTGAACAAGACCGACTCTGCCCCAAAGACAGTCTTCTTTTTCCACATTCTAAGTTCTGGTGGCTTGGTGCTATAGGACAGGGTAGGGAAAAAGAGAGGGCTGATGAGGAATAAATTTCACCATTTTGGGAAATTCCACTTCTGAAAACTCTCATCTTTTGTGACATTATAATTTCTTAATTTATACCTAACAGCTAACAATTTTCCATTTTCCACAGATTCATTATCTTTTAAAATTATTGAAATCCTCAAATGCCTGGCACTGCATTTCTGAAATGGTCCTGTCTGTAGGAAGATGTTTATTTCACTTTGATCCAAGTTTTCTCTGCATCAAGAACCCAAGACAGGAATGTTACCAGTCAAGGGAAGGTAAATAAAAACTGATGACTTTCTCACTTTTCTAGGAATTATCCACCAATGAATTTGACTGGATGGTTGAGTTGCAGTAAATATGTCACAGCATTAAGGATATTTTGTTGTCATCTGGAAATGGTAGAAAAAGTAGCCAGAAAAAGCTCTTTCCTGAAGGCGGGTGGAGATGTCCATTCTTGGCAAGGTCTATACAATAATGCTTGATTGAGATGCTTGACCTGTCTTTAGCTACAAAAGCAGAATATGAATCTCATTTGAAGCACTGAACTAGAGTAAAATGTGACAATGTTCAAAACTGCCTGAATCAGTCATAAGACACTAGTCGACTTCAAGTATTGGCATTCTTTAAGAAAGACATTGAGGTTCTGAATATTTTGAATTTGTTGTGAATTTGTCCCTTTGAGTGGAGTACAGCCAGTCCATATCTTATTGTTCTTTCAAGAAAAGTTCTTGAACAAAGCAGATGCACTTTCTTTCATGGAAGTCAGTGGTGGATTTGGAAAAGTAGCCTTCTTTTATCTTCCCATGGGTCTTTTCTCCGATCTGAAAAGCTGACCCTTATTGGATCATAGGGTGGGGAAAACCCATCCTATGGATGATGGGCTGGGGAAAACCAGTTAACTACAGGTAATCAAAAAGACAATGCCCTCTGAATGACATGAGGTGGGACATTTGAAGACAGCTGATGTCATCTTCTGATGCCTTTCCAGTGATTTCCTTAGAAGAAATCTGTCCATGATCACTTACATAGAGGCAGAAAAACCCCTGGGGTTAGACGAGGCCTTTATCCACAGCTGAAACTGATGAGGCCTCCTGGCAAGACCCCAAAGCCAAAGACTTTGTTTCCTGTCTTCTCAAAGTCCTGACCTCCAGTATTTAGGGAACCAATAACATTTTTTCATTTCTGGAGTTATTTTTCTCATGCAACTCATGGCAGCTGCTTGCCAGCTCAGCATTTAGACTAATTTATTACAGAAAATGGGGTAAATGTGTGTTCACCAAGATCCAAAAATTAGTATGAAGTCTAAACACATTTATATGCAACCTAACAAGGTATATGATACTTTTATCAGCCATGTGTATTGTAAAATTACAACTTTGGAACTCAGAACATTTCATTTCTGGATGTGTCTCAGTTTCTCACATTAGTTGTTTTGGTTTATTTTGTTTGGGTTTTAGAAAATAGGATGACAAAATATTCTGATAGTGATTATCTTTTTTAAAAAGATAAATTGTTTTTAAAGATAATTTTTAAAAAACTCTCTGAGAAGAAATATAATTTGTATATTAACTGCATGTAAGTATTATTTTAAAATATTTTCTTCTATATTTATAGTAGCCATGGGATTTATATATAGCTTTAGCAATCCTGCATACCTATTTTGAGGTCTGAAAACTTCTGCCCAAATAATGGAGAAAAAAAAAAAAAAACAGAAGAACATATATATTGTGTTCATTTCCTCAGATACCAAAACTTTGCAAGCAATCAGCACATATATGTCATATTACTATCCACCCCTATTTGAAAAAAATTGTAATATTCAAGTACAAAGAGTTTGAAAAACTAATATTTGGTTATCCTATCTATAACCAAAAGCCATCCATTGGAAGCCACATATATTCACTTCCTTTAAAAAGATTTTCCAAGAACTCTCTCAAAAGAACCAGAAAGCTTCCCAAGCCATAGCCAGCACATTGTTCCCTTGTCCTCTTTGGGGTTTCATAACAACAGTTGATGAGAGAAAATGTAATGAGCTGTGGCAACATTTTCTCAAGTTTAAAGCCTCCTCAACTATTGGAGTTTGGATCCAGGTTAAGTATTTTGCTGCATAATTATTTATGTACCTATTTTTGGCCAAATATAACTCCCTGTTTCTAGGAAGGGAAAAGGTTGGAACAGTGTAGTAAAAAGGATCATAAGGCTTCCCACGTACCAAAGAGTGCTCACAAAACCACATTTTGATGAGTTATGTGTAAATGAATCAGAAACTTATGGTTTGCATTTCCCTAAAAACACATAGAGATTTTTTAAATAAATGAATAAAAAAGATGTCCCCCATACAATACATTTGGCATATTGCCCATTAACACTTCAAAGAAGATAATTCAACACTTGTAGTAGACAAAAAAGAGATTTGCCAAAGTCTGGTCTGAGAGTGTGGGTATGCATCTTAGCTGTGGCCAGCGCTGTAGATCTACCTTCAAGGACTCATCTTCTGTAACCAAAACCAAGTTAAGCACAAAATCACACACACACAGTTTTTTCAACTTAAAATGGTGAAACAGTTCCTTAACTGCTTAACATTTTCTTTAAAGAAAAAAAAAACTGATGGACACCAACCGCATTGGACAAAATAAAACATAATTCATTATTTTCTATCTTTAAAAACTCATTTATTAATTCTTTCAACAAATATTTATTGAACACCTGCTATGTACCAGCCACTGTTCTGGGCTCAAGGGGTTCAATGGTAAATGTGACCGATGAGGCTCTGTATTTATGGAGTTTGTCATGACAGAAACCCTTCTCTGCCATGTTCATGTTATAAAGCAATTCTTGTAGACAATTCCAAGTTATTGTCAAAAACTTGGATTTAGACATCCGGATGACTAACTTTGTGAACCTCCTGAACATCTGAGGAAGAGGGAAGAATAAAAGGTCCCAGAGAGCCTCCAAGCAGATGTTATGATAGGCAGGTCTCAAACTAACTTGGGTTAGCTTTCTAGCAAAGATACTGTGTAAATTGATCTGCTTTTCAGAAAGTAGCCGGTATCATAAAATAAAGTGATGGTTATTTTCAAGGGTCTCATCTTAATCAGCTATAAATGATACAACTGTACCTTACAAGGCAAAGACCTTTAACCAAATATACATCAATTCAACAGGGCAAGCACAGAAGTAGCATTTTTTTTTTGCATTTCCAGCTCAAGAGAGGTGCTATGAGCAACTGGGGAAAGTCAAAGGGCCCAAAGAGCAGCTTCAGATGTTGCCCAGAACTTAGACGCCCTGGCCTACACATGTATCATGGAACCAGCAGGACATTC
Source organism: Colobus angolensis palliatus (assembly GCF_000951035.1). NCBI lineage: Eukaryota > Metazoa > Chordata > Mammalia > Primates > Cercopithecidae > Colobus > Colobus angolensis. The sequence goes on along the minus strand of NW_012116821.1, from coordinate 10,623,805 downwards.
AGGTGGATCTCCAATTTCCAAAAATTGCCCACAGCTTTCATCTTAAATTACACACCACAACCCAACAACCTGCTGTTCTAAGCTCTGATTCCTGACCCTCATCTCCCTCCTTCTACAGCTCTTCCTGTGGCTTCAAAACCCCCTACCCAGACAGTTACCCCCACTCTCTCACCCCAACATTCTTCATCTTAACTTCCTAGGTGTTTCCCTGAAGGTTACATCCCCAGTGCCTACCCCCATTCCTGGGTCATGGTAAGTAAAACATTTTTATTGGATGGATGGATGGATGGATGGATGGATGGATAGATAAGCTTCCCTGGAAAAAAAATCTTGACCTGAGGTTTGTCAGAAACTAACGCTTCCATGTCAGCCCCTGGTGAGATGCCCCAGCCAGATTCTCCCCATCAGTAAATCCCTGATAGAAGTCAACATGAGTAGACTTTGCTGTCAAAGAGACCAACACCTTGGCTAATTACTGAACATCTCTGAGCCTCAGGGCCTCATGTGACATCCGCCTCATCCAGGCTGTTGATGATGGCATGAGATGGGCTCCATAAAGCACCAGGCACGTGCTAAACACTCCCTCTCCACCCATCAATCTTCTAAAGTAAATTCAAGTCAATTAAGCTGAGAAAAAAATATTTAACCACATACGATTACATTTGATTTGAGAGCTCCTGAGGAAGAGGGTTGGGAAGGGCTGAAGAGTTTGGGAAGTCTTGAGAAAAGCATTGTCGATATTTTCTTGAGAACAGTTATGCCTAAGAACTAGAACCAGGGACACCACGGGAAGGGTGGTGAAAAAGGAGAAAGTTGTCCTAGAATGTGTTAGATTCAGAATTTGTCAGGAAGCAGTGACAAGATCAGTGGTCTCCAAAGTACATGACATAACCCACGGGGGTGTGGAAAGAAAGCATTAAAACCTCTATTTATAGTTCTTTGATCTAAAAAAAATACTTTTCTAAGTTAAGCTTTCCCAGTATTTACTATATAATCAACACTGGCCCCCTCAGAGACACTGGTTTCCTCATCCTATCCATATGTTAGGAGAGTACTGCCCTGAATGATGGCTCAAGAAGGGTTCCCAGTGGTAGGTTTCCCTTGGTAGACAGTGGGCCTAGGGGCTTGCAATTCATTGCAGCTCACATGTGCCTGGTTAAGTAGGCTTACAGCTCATACAATCTAGTTTAAACTAAACTAGTCTTCTCAAAACAATCAGATGGCCCAAAAATTTCCTTTGAAGAAATTTTTGGATTGAAAAGAAGACTGATACTATGAGGATCAACAAACAACAAGAAACTGGCAAAGTCAACACTTCTGCTCTCTTTCGTCATCCACATTATAAGATAAAAACCATGGTGACCTCATCAGAACTGACATATTAAACCACACTGCTCTCATTAAAAATATTATTCACAGTATTTATCTCAGCAAGAGCAAAAAGGTCTTTTGTACTATTGAACTATATAAAATAAAAATTATGCTTAAAACATTTTTATGGCAGCCTTAGCTCATGCCACCACTAAAAGTTATATGTTATGTATGCTTCATAAAATGTATCATATTTCCATGCAGTAGAACATGCATCTATTTCATCCGTAAATAAAAAGAGATACACTGGAGGCACATGTTTTTAAGTTTTTACTGACAAGGGTTTCCCCTGATGAGTTGGGAGACCCTGCTCTATAAAGCAGTTTGTATATGCACATTCTGCAAGAGATCACCTGGTTGCAATGAGTAGAGCACTGCGACTAAGAATGGGTGTGAGCCAAGTCCTGTCTGGGTTCCTGGAGACCACCAACAGTCAGTCCATGGAACAGAATCCATGCTGGCAGGCGCCCCAGAGCTGTTAGGTTTACATCCCAGAGAAACAACTGCACGGTCAGCGGCCAGGAGCTGGGCCCACGCAGGAAGATTAGCCCACCCGAAGACCCAATAACACTGGTGAACACTTATGGTCCTGTTTACAACCCTTACTCACCGAGAAGGTCAGTTCAAGACTACAGAAGATTTTAAGGAGGAAGTAGAAAGAAAAATGGAATATGGGTTTTTGGAGAGGAAGGGGGAAACTTTCCATTGTAGCAATCGGTCTGGAGGAATGTAGTGAGATAGAATTTGAAGAGAAGAATACAAGGGGCAGTGCAAAAGAATGACTCGGTCAGGGGCAGAGATGAAAGATGAACCGAGCTACCATTCTAGCAAGCAGAAGGAAGGAAGAAAGTGCTCTGGATACCAGGATTCTCTGCTTGAGACAGAATAATTAATAGTGACATGCTTCCCAGTAGCAGAAAGAGTGCAGGAAAGAGGAGGGGGAGTGCTCATGATTTGACCAGACCTAGGGAATTCAAAACAGGCATGCACGTGGACGTGGGCAGAGCCCACTGAAGAGGGTGCTACCTCCGTAGCGAGTGCTGTCAGGGAACCCAGTATGTAGGCAAGCAAAGTGCGGGGTGGTTGATGTTTTAGCTTCCTCAACCTCCCCATCCTTCCCCACTCCTCAGGGTACCAGGGCATTTTTTTTTTTCTTTTCAAGACGGAGTCTTGCTCGGTCACCCAGGCTGGAGTGCTGTGCCGTGATCTCAGCTCACTGCAACCTCCGCCTCCCAGGTTCAAGCGATTCTCCTGCTTCAGCCTCCCAAGCAGCTGGGATTACAGGCAATGCCGCCACACCCAGCTAATTTTTGTATTTTTAGTAGAGATGGGGTTTCACCATGTTGCCCAAGCTGGTCTTGAACTCTTGACTTCAGGTGATCCACCTGCCTTGGCCTCCCAAAGCACTGGGATTACAGGTGTGAACTACCATGCCCGGCTGTACCAGGGCATTCTTAATGGTAGTCTGGTGGTGGGAGGAGTGTAGGAGAGGATGAGAAGGGAGGTGAACATTTCTACTGAGGAGATAAAAAAGGAAATGACACTAAGAGGACGAGAAAAGAGAGTAGGAAAAATGAAGAGGTGGAAGAGGAGTCATTGACCAGAAGAAAAAAAAGCTACAAAAGCACAGTAAAAATAGCAATAAAATTTAAAAATTAGTGAAGGATGATAAAAACGTTGGGACTGAGGAGTAGAGTTCCATGACAAAAGATAGGAACAAACCAACCAGAATTTTACTGTGTGGTAAAGTACATTTTACTCATATGACTACAGGAGAAGAAAATCTACATCGGGCCCAAACCCTCATTTTGGGGGTGAAAAAACTGAGCCCCTGCTTACCCCCTAGAAGGTAATCAGTTTTCCTAGGAGCAAGGAGGAGCAGCCAAACCCCTGGCATCTAGGCCAAGGCCCTCTCCTTCCTCCATTGTTATCCAAACAGTCAGCCATGTTTCCCAGGACGCAGGCCTTCAACTCACCACAGGGTCCCTGAGGTTGCCAGATTGTTGATTTCACAATCTATGGGACAGTCAGCATGAAAATGAAGAAAAAAGAATCGATAAAAGAAAAGAAATGATTGGGAACATTCAAAGCCAACAGCAGGAGAAACTCAACATGAGCAATCATCCTTCAAATAACACTTCCTCACAGACTAAAAGTGGCAGCAAGTGAAGTTGGATTCAGGCCCAGCTGCATCCTCCTGCATCTTGTTGGGAGCAGACGCACTGGTTAATTCTCCTACTCTGGAGAAGAGAAGCTGTTCTTTTGTCGTGAACTGCAATTCTTGGAACAAACACAGCATCCTACTTTAAATCTGGAGAAAATGGGCAAGTTCGGTTTGGAACGAAGCTCATATATACTTGTGTAAGTCTTTACTTAGGGAGTGATGATAGCCTTATCATCACTATGGCTGAAAACTAAACTTGATTTTTAAATTCCTAAAGGAATTGAAGACAGATAGGCAAGAACTTAGAACTACTGTCTCTTAAAATAATAGACGACAGAGCTTCATTTTCTAATTAGTTTATGTTAAACTTGTATTGAGAACTCAGTTAAATATATTGACTTAAAGACTGTTTTTTGTAAGCTCTTCTTCAATGACTAAAGCTGTTCATGGTTCTTTTTACTAGGATCAGTCAAACAAAATGTGCCTGACATGGAAAAACTGTTTCAATCTTATGTGAAATATAGTTTGATGTTTTTCCTAAGTTTTATATCAGAATATTCCACAAAGGCTAACTTGGACTAATGTGAAAGAAAAAACTGTGAGGAGGCTAGGTGCGGTGGCTCACACCTGTAATCCCAGCACTTTGGGAGGCCGAGGCGTGTAGATCACTTGAAGTCAGGAGATCAAGACCAGCCTGGCCAACATGATGAAACCCCATCTCTACTAAAAATACAAATATTAGCCAGGTGTGGTGGTGCACACCTGTAATCCCAGCTACTGGGGAGGCTGAGGCAGGAGAATCACTTGAACCTGGGAGTTGGAGGTTGCAGTGAGCCGAGATCATGCCATTGTACTCCAACCTGGGTGAGACAGTGAGATTCTGTCTCAAAAAAAACTGTGAGAAACACACAGTGCACTGGGAGAAGGTTCTGCTTGCTCATGCAGCAGCTGAGGCTCTGGAATACACAGCCCTGACTCTCTCCTTTGCTCAGTCATACACCCCAGTGTGAGACAGGTACCACTGGGGCTGGTGTCTGACTTTAGTCCATTCGATTGTCTCTCAATACTTCCAATTATACCAACTAGAAAGTCTCAGCTTGAGCTACTGTGGTCTTAACATCTAACATTTGCTTTCCTCACCTCTTAGTTTCAAAGAAAAGGTAACTCTCAGGACATTTTACAGGCAACATTTACTAGCTTCAATTTGATAAACGTTCTTTTTTGTTTCTCATCTTACAGTTGACCCTTGAACAATGCAGAGGTTACAGATGCAACGCCCCCCCCGCCCCCGCCGCCATCCCACCTGCATAGTCGAAAATTCTTGTATAATTTTTGACTCTCCAAAACTTAACTACTAATAGCCTACTGCTGACTGGGAAGCCTTACAGATAAACAGTCAATTACCACATGCTTCATATGTTAAATGTATTATACACTCTATTCTTATAATAAAGTAAGCTAGAGAAAATAAAATGTTATATAGAAAATCATAAGGAAGAGAAATATTTACTATTCATTAAGTGGAAGTAGCTAATCATAAATGTCTTCATCCTCATCATCTTCACTTTGAGGAGGCTGAGGAGGAGGAGGAGGAGGAGGAAGAGAAAGGGTTGATCTTGCTGTCTCAGGGGTGGCCCACCACAAGAGAACAGGGGCAGTGCTGAAACAGATGGTGATAATAGAAGTTTCCATCTGGATTTTCCCACTGTTTCTCAGGAACATGGAGGAAAGACACATGCCGGAGGGAATTACCCTACTCCAGCAAAACTGCAGCCATTCTTTCTTATTTATTCCTTGGCTTGGCTTAAGCAATTTTTTTTTTTTTTTTTTTAGATCTGGTCTCACTCAGTCACCCAGACTGGAGTGCAGTGGCACAGTCTTGGCTCACTCCAGCCTCGACCACCTGGGCTCTAGCAATCCTCCTGTCTCAGTCTCCCAAGCAGCTGGGATGATAGGCATCCACCACCACGCCTGGCTAATTTTTTAATTTTTTGTGGAGCTGGAGTTTCTCCATGTTGTTCCTGGTCTTGAACTCCTGGGCTCAAGCAATCCACCTGCCAGCAATTATGAAGCGAAGATGGTGAAGTGCTTCAGGTCCTAATTTCATCAGGACCGTCTAAACTATTGGAGTCTCCTAGGCCTGGTCACCTTGAGGAGTAGGGTAGGCCCTAACCCCATTTGTATACAGGGAAACGAGAAGGCAGTTTGGGATTTGCAGTGCTTATAATTAAATGTACAATATGTTGGTCCTCAAGTGATTCCTAGAAATGCCTAATTATTTATATATGGCCCATAATTTGATATCCTGGCCTAGGGAGGATATCAACCTCCATCTTAGCCACTCTGCACTTCTTTGTCCTCATCTATAAATAAGGGATTAAAACAATAAACATAGTTCAAATGGTGGCTGCAAGGATTCAATGGAGTAAATGCCGTAAACCACTAGTACAGGGCTCAGTAAATATCATCTCCTCTTAGTATTAGTTGATATACGGAATATTCCTGAACTGCTGGGTATAGTTTAGGGTTATGCAGTAAACAAGGGTTTTGGCTGGGCACGGAGGCTCACGCCTGTAATCCCAACACTTTGGGAGGCCGAGGTGGGCAGATCACCTGAGGCCAGGAGTTCGAGAACAGCCTGGCCACCATGGTGAAACCCCATCTCTACAAAAAATACAAAAATTAGCTGGGCGTGCTGGCATGCGCTAGTAGTCCTAGCTACTCAGGAGGCTGAGGCACGAGAATCACTTGGACCTGGGAGGTGGAGGCTGCAGTAAGCTGAGATTGTGCCACTGCACTCCAGCCTGGGGGACAGAGGAAGGAAAAGAAAAAAAATGAGAAAGAAAAAGAAAGAAAAAGGAAGGAAGGAAGGAAGGAAGGAAGGAAGGAAGGAAGGAAGGAAGGAAAGAAGGAAGGAAGGAAGGAAGGGAGGGGAAGGAAGGGAGAGACAAGGGTTTTTTTTTCCTTCCTTTATTCCCTCTGTTCCTATCTCTATTTCTTAACTCAGCCTTCTCATCCCACACTCACTGCCCTTAAAATGTGGTCTTTCCATTGAGATCAGTGAGAGAACTGTACACACTTCAAAATTCAAAGAAGGAAATTTTAAAAGGAGCGAATATAACTGGATTCAACCTAGACAAGAAGAGTCAGAGATTTCATGATCCAACCCTAATAATGGAGCCCTTTTTTCTTCTATACTGCAATCTTCTGCCCCTTATAAAGAGATGCCTATTGTGGCAGGTCATGGGTAGTTTTAAAACGTCAGTGAAATGGGAAGCAGAGACCAGTCATGTCTATACACGACCTGAAGCCTCCATTTGACCTAGCCTCATCACAGGAAAAAAGAATATTGCATCAAATTAAATGTGCCTGAACCTAGACCTTTAATTATACAGCCTCACCATCCTCAAGGAGGCCACCACTCATTTAAAATTGTCTGACTATTGCCTACACAAGTAATGTTTGCAAGAGAACAAAGCAATCCCAAATTGGGCCGTAATGACCAAAGTCTGCAACACTTAATGCCCCCAAATAGCTAAATCTAGACACAAATCACCTTATTCCCATCCTGTGTGATTGTGATATAAACTACAAAGTAAACTTGCATTGATGAAGACTGCAGGCTGTCTTCAAGACACCCTATTAACTAGTCATCCACCAGGCTTACTTCCACTCTGATGAAATGTATTGACTATTGATCCCAAGGAAAAGCTTGCTCAGAGAGCACAATTCACTTAGAAATTGCCTGCAAGAATTGTATGATAATACTGCCTTTACTTTGGAAAGCAGATTTTTTATTTTATATGTTTACAAAACCTTCTTTGTAATTTTTGGCAAATAAGGTTTTGGCAGCTTTAAAAAAGACTCATGATTTGTTCCTCTTAACAAAGAGTAATGAGACGATCTTGTATTTGGCTCGATGGCACAACATCTTTTAGGATGTTTCATAATCATTTTTTCCTTATGATAAATGTGGTCGCTTTAAGATAATGCTGGTCCATTGCAGAAATTTCGGAGAATGTGACAAGGAGACTACACATCCATAATCCCATCACCCAGACAATCACTGCTAACATTTTGGTGTGTTTTCCTTCGCTGATGCATGTGACTGGAATAGTTAAAACCTTCCTATGTACATACCTTTGTGTACTGCTCTTTACACTTAATTTTCTACTATCAGCACTAATGATCACTAAAAACATTAAAGATCTTTTTAATAGCTTCCTTCCTTTTCAGAAGGTTGTGCCATCATTTACTTATCCTTTCTTTTAAAGTAGGATGTTTAGGCTGTATTCAGGTTTTCTGCTCTTACAAGCAATGTTGTATTGGACATCTTTATGCATACATTTCTGTTGGTGTTTTCAACTATTTCCTTAGGACAGACTTCTTGATGCCAATTATCGAGCAGAGCATATGAATCTTTCACGAATGTTTGTTTCTAATATGTAGCATACACACAAGCTCATACTTGCGTTATTTTTTAGTTGACAAATTATGGTTGGTTGTTCTTAACTAAACAAAAGCATACATTTGAAATTAAGTTTTAGTCCCACATGAAATGAAATGATCAATGCATGTTTATTTTAGATATTTCTTCAGTGACTAATGAGACTAATTACATATTTAACTGATTTGGTTTATAACTAGGATCTACCTAATCATAAATCTGGGCACTGAGGCAGGATAAAAGGATCAAGCAGATCAGGTTTAGCAACAGGACCAGGGACCAGTGAAAAAGCAACAAGGAGCCCCAAACTCTATGTAGCCTTATGAAACATTTTGGCGTCTGTGCCACCTGGTGAAACAGTATGCACTCACCGAAATCCTGATGTATAGGAGGTGTTTACAGGGCAGAAGGGAAAGCACAGACTTCTTCTCTACAGATAGAGAAGGTGTGTTAGGCTGGAAAGCACGGCCAGGAATATGTGGGTCTTCCCTCTGTGGGCCTCCATAGCTTCGAGAAAACCCCTCCCATTTACAGCCCCTCTTCTGCTAGAGGAGAGAAGGCACTTCTGGTTTACAATCCCCACAACACTGGCTGAGGAACACCCAAAGAGCCTCTACCTCTGTCCATAGAGCCCCCACCCTTTTGCATTCAACACGTGAGGAAGTGATCAGGTGGCTATTTTTCAATGTTCGTTCAAGTTCTGTGTAAGGTTAGCAGATACATCAGGCCTGCAGAGAGGCAGTAATCCCCTCCACTGGGATTCCCTGCACTCACCTCTTAGGAATGTGTATGAGTGAAGGAACATTCATTCACTCTTTTTATTCAACCTTTAATTTCTCAGTTTGTCCTTTTATTCAAAAAATAGTCATTGAATCTTATCTACCACCGTGCAGCAGCTCCTGTGCTAGGCAACAGAGGACTCAACAGGAGACATGACAAACTCCCTGCCCCCGTAAGACTTGTGGCTAATCAAAGAGGCGAGGAATGAAACAAGCAACGGCAACACAGAGGAAATGCAGGGCTGTGGCAGAGGGATGCTAGGGAGAGGCCTGATGGCTGTCCCAGAGCAGAAGTGGCCCAGGCGGAAGGGCAGGGCCGCAGGGGACCAGAGAGGCAGGGAGAAAATGCTGTAGGCAGGGAGGGGGCATGAGCTGGGAGAGCAGCAATAGGCACTGCTTGTAGGACAACTGCCCAAGGGTTAGCATCGGCTCCTACTCACAACTGGAAAACGACAGGGCATTAGGGCAGGAAGCTGCCAACTTGGACATCTGACAAGGACAGAAAGTAGGGCCCATAATGTGAAAGAGCTTGTCCAAGTGCCAAAGGAAGTTGATTTTGTGCAAGATGGATGAACAGGCTTCTGCCACAGGCATGTCAGCCAGATGATGGGGTTTTTCTCAGGTAACTTTCCTACGGGAACTCCATATGGACGTATTCCTGTGTATAAATATGTGTGCTCTGGATAATAGTAATGGTAGCCTTTGGGTTCAAAGACAAAATGCTGGACGTCACAAAATCCCTCTGTGAACTAAGCTGAAGTCTGATATTTGAAGAACTGCATGAAATAGGGCTAGAAGAAGTAGCTGCATTCCTAACACTGTCTCCCAGCTGAGAGGATGCACTTCCCTACTGAATCACTTTAAGACAGAGCGGCAAATCCCATTATCTCTGAGTGCTGCATGAATACATATGCCAAGACGAATAGTGAACACAGGAAGTTGTGCTGAAAAGTAATCCCCCTCCGCAATCAACGGGGATAGGCCCCACACGAGAGAAGGTTCCACTTAAGGATGGAGCACACTGTGATGAGACCTTTCTTACACGGACCTAGGTGCTCCCAAGCCTGCAAACTTCCACTCCTTTGTATCTTTCTTTCCAGCCTGCTAACTGGACCATGCTAATGGATATCAGAACAGTCCTTGTGGTTTTTCCTATCAAATCTGTTAAAAGGGGAAGAAGGTTCCTATTGTTAATTGCAGGGGACCTCCTATTCCTTGTTTTAAGGAAAGTTTAAACAAAATGCTCACCCACTCTGGGGCTTTAAAGAAAGTTCAAACAGAACAAAGTTCTCTTGCCAAGGTTGAAGGCAAATTTCCTCCGTCCAGATGGCTTCCTCAGGCAGGCCAATGTAAGAACCAAGACACTCACCCCTGCTGCCTCTTAATGCCGCGCCTTGATTGTTGCTAACGATCCCCAGCTGTCCTTCGTTGCCGGCTCCTTAACCTCTCTCTGCCGGCCACATCTGCCTGCAACTCTGAGAGGGGAAGAGGAGATGCTGACAAAACAGGCATCCAAGAGATGCTCTGGAGGCTGCCCCGAAAGCAACATAGGTGGGGTCCCGAGTCGTGGGACTACGCACCAGGGACTTGATTAGAAATTAGTTCTCCACAATAAACTTCAGGAAAAAATGTGAAAGTCGAATTTTATATCAAGGAAATAAAGCTGATGATGGGAAATGCCACTAAGACAAATCCACTAAGAATCCAGGAGTCTGGCCATGATACTTGATAGGTCACTTTCCCTATTGACTAGTCTACGTATTTACTGGGCAGCAGCCCGGATTGGGGTGGTGGCCATGAGAAGTCCCACTGTGTTCCAGCAACATGCTTCCACTTTCTCCACGGCCTTCCCCAGCTGCTCCCTTTATTCCATCCCATCACCCAGCAGACACACTCACTTTTTATCTGTACCAGATACAAGTGGGTCACGTCTGCATCCTGTATTGATTTAATGCTTCCCCTTTGTTTTCTGTGTGTCCTATGAGTGTCTAGCTATGTCAGCCAGTGGTTCTGAATATCCCTGCCTGCCCGGAGGTCCATTCAATTCAAACATTAAAAAGTGCACCTTGATGCTCTCACCCCTCATAGGGTGCACTACAGTCTGATAGACAAATCCACTTCATCAATAGTAATCTAAGTACCCTCTCTGTTCTCTGTACCCCTTCCTCCCCAAATCCTATTTCTTGAGGGAAGCAAACCTATTATCTTTAGTCTAAAATCCAAACATTTGGTTGACTTTAGCAAGGTTTTTATTTGCTCCTTTGTTTCTTTTAGCCCACATTAGGATATTATTGAGTCTTCTCGTTTTCATGCAAAATATTGGAAAAGAAGCGTAAGCTCACTAGCTCAGCTGGTATACCCATAGCATGAGGCTGCAGGGGGCACAGAATGGTGTATGAGCAGGAGGGTGGCAGGCTTTGCATTCAGACCTGGATTGCGAGTCTGTCACTTGGATTCCTTAGCTTGTGACAGTGGCCACATTTTATGACATATCTGAGCCTTTGCCTTATCATTCATGAAACATGTCTGGCATTGCAGAGATAATATATGCAAAGTTCCTACCCCAGCGCCTTGGATGCAGTTGGTACTATGGGAACTATTATTAGACGTCGAAACGTCTTTTTTTTTTTTTCTTCTGTTTTTGAGACTGAGTCTCGCTCTGTCGCCAGGTTGGAGTGCAATGGCATGATCTTGGCTCACTGCAAGCTCTGCCTCCCAGATTCACGCCATTCTCCTGCCTCAGCCTCCTGAGTATCTGGGACTACAGTCTCTGGCCACCACGCCTGGCTAATTTTTTGTATTTTTAGTAGAGATGGGGTTTCACCATGTTAACTGGGATGGTCTCCATCTCCTGACCTTGTGATCCGCCAGCCTCAGCCTCCCAAAGTGCTGGGATTACAGGCGTGAGCAACCGTGCCTGGCCAATGTCGAAAGGTCTTTTTATTTAGTTGAAATGTGAGCCAGTTCTTCCCAACATGTGGACATTTTGTCTATAAGGAGATGATGTGGAAAAGAATGGATGATTCAGTTAAAAAGCAAACTAGCAGTAGATGCAAAGTGGCTGGTGACCAGGGTCTGCTCACACACAGTGGCTCTGGGGAAGGAAAGCTCCCATAGTCCATCCGACCGCCTTCAAGTTTTTTTATGCATTAGGACCATCCACCAGACCTCACCTGCAACCTCACCCGCAACTTACGTCTGCTTACCATTTAAACAATCAACCAGGTTGGCAAGACCTTCCAAGCTTGACCCCAAATTTGACCTCGTCCTCATACACTCTGTGTCTAGAGCATACCTGACTACAGGTGCAGCATACAAATATCATCTCACCCAGAAAAAGAAATCCTAAAATGAGGCTTCCCAATAGAGAGCTCAATTTTTGTATTGACTCTTGCTCTCTGCTCCTAACAGAAACTCACTGCAAATGATACAAATATTTGACTGTCTTCTCCCGTGTAGGTGTAATGCCCTTATCCTGTCAGATATCCACACATGTCTTAGAGTGTTGGGAATTAGAAGCAGGACCCAAATGCCTGCCAAGGCCTTCAGTAATCACAGACTATAGCAAGGCATTTGACAAAAGTGAGAGCAAAGTGGAAGCAGGAAGCTTGACTTTCTTACATTGTCCCAGGGATGCAAGAAAAGCTCTTTGAGCCTCCTCCTAATCAATGATACACTGATGAAATATGTTATACCATGTTAGCGGCATTTCCTAAAGAAATGTTGGTTTACTACTAGAGAGTTTGCTGAACAATCTTTTCCAGAGTGCTCTCAGGTCCCAGGAAAGGCAGAGGCAAAGAAAGTGTAGGGCCAGGCATGGTGGCTCATGCTTGTAATCCCAGCACTTTGAGAGGCTGAGGCGGGCAGATCATAAGGTCAGGAGTTCGAGACCAGCCTAGCCAACACAGTGAAATCCCATATCTACTTAAAATACAAAAATTAGCTGGGCATGGTGGGGGGTGCCTGTAATCTTAGCTACTTGGGAGGCTGAGGCAGGGGAATCGCTTGAACTCGGGAGGCGGAGGTTGCAGCGAGTCCTTTTGGTGTCACCAAAGGCAAGAGATAAGAGAAAAGGTATTAGTCCAGCCTGGGCAACAGAGTGAGATTCCATCTCAAGAAAAAAAAAAAAAAAAAGAAGAAGAAGAAAGTAAGTATAAAAGCAGATTGCAGATTATTCTTCATACAGTACAGCACCCTCTGTAGGTATGAGCACCATCAAATACATTCTGAATTCCACTAGCTTATATTTTCCAGATTTCTTCAAGTTCTCAATATCACTTATCTTTAAAGAGGATTATGATGAAGCTCGACTCCATCCATGCACATGGATATGTCTCTCCTTGAAGGAAAAGCAGAATTATTGCTGGTCTCTTCTCCCAACTCTGAACTTCCCCCTCCAGGGAACCCAGAGGTTCCCATGCATCTGTTGAACACCCCCTCCCCAAAATCTGCATCCTATTCAAAAGCACATTGTGGTATTAGGTTTTTGTGAATATAAGTAAAGCATTATGTAATGAGAAACCAACAATAGCAATAACTCCTATCACAAAATAAACCAGCCACAGCTGCAGCCTGAAACAGATGGTGAAGAGCCATATCCAGAAATCAGAAACAGCCATTGTGCTGAATCAAGGTACCAGAGGCACACCGGGCACTCCCTCAAAAACACCCTCGGACCTCTGTGACTTGGCTGGCAGGAGGTCTGCCGCTCTGAACAACAACAAGCACAAAATCAAAGAAAGACAGTGGTATGAGAGCCTACTTGCGTCCGTTTTTCTTTCCATGTTGGCCAGCTGCACTGGGTGACATCCTCACAGGACCAACCTCTTTGCAGGTTCTGGCACCATCAGTCACTCCAGCCACTGCACACAGCACATAGTCCTGAACATCTGCAGGCTTTAGCTGAGATGTTTCCAGAGACCTGGCTTGGCCTGATGCTCCAGAGTCAGTGCTAGTGTCCATGTACCAAGGTCAGCAAGACAGGGTAGAACATCTGCAGGGTGATGTCCCATTCAAGAGTATAGAGACCAGGAGGTCTCAGCAACTCCAGTCCTATCTGCCCATGGACTTAAGATAACAATGTTAATCTCTTCTGATAGTTATGCAGGGAGGAGGAGGTTCCTTGGATCAAATACTGCAGATATGATCAATTAGGCAGGGCAAGGGCTGGAGAGGAAAGGTTGTCTCCCATTCCTCGTGGGCCACCTTGCCTTTAAGGCTCCCTTGCAGACGATAAGCTGTGGCTTACACAAATGCAATGGCAAAAGATGCTACTTTTCTCTTTTTATTTATTTATTTAAAATATTTAAAGGCAATCATAGAAACAGATTTATTACAGATAAATTTAGTGCCATTGAAAACTTTAGTGAAAATAAAAAGAATTAGTTATATAACAGGCAAATAACAATATGACTGGACCCTTCGTTAGCATCACATTTTAAACTCATTTATCTTTCACTTGCTGAGCTATTGAGTAAGCAGATCACTTTGTAGGCAACTCTTCTAGTAATTACAAAAAAGGACTGCGTTAATACACAAGCAAGAAAGTGGTATGTTTCATGGTCAAGTTTGAAAATGCTGTTTGCCTGCAGAGTAACAAATGTGGGAGCAACAAGGGCACTAACTTAGGCTAGCTTCCGTGAGACAAACACAGGGCAGACTAAACTGGGTGAAACAGATGTGTGTGGACCTGAGCTGGCGTATGAGGACAGATGAGAAATTACAGACCCAGACCAAAAAAAAAAAGAAAGAAAAGTAGAGAAACTTTCCCATCAATAGTAGAACTGAGAATGCCTGGCACAGCAAGTTTCCTTCCTCCTATTCTCCACCCAAGGGCTCTCCTGATCATTCAAATTGTGCAGACAGTTGTGTGAACAATATGCTGGTCTTTGGGCCTATGAGTGATTCCCCTACTATCAAAGAAAATGGAGCTGATAAAATAATGGCAGTAACTGTCAGTAGCACTTACTGAAATAACTTAATATGAACTAATTGGGACTGCCTATCTCTCCCTGGGGGCAAGTGTCAGGATATAGTTTGAAGAGGAAAAGAAAGAGGAGGGAAGAGAAGAGAGAGAATAAGGAGAAGAAGAAAGACTGCTCTAAGTCAGCAGTAGGCTACAGCCAAGACTTTTCCAGAAAATGGAAAACTCTCCTTTAAAGTCAAATCTTCATGTGAACTGTTTCCCCAACTCTTTTCCATTCCTTTCCCTTCTCTTTCTTTTTTTCCCCCTTCCTATCTTTTCTCTTATCTCTTTCCTTTGGTAATACCAAAAGTACCTAAAATGGCTTGAAAGTAATTCAAAAAACAAAATGTAAAAATATAAATGACATTAGAAATTCAGAGGCGCATGTAATATGCTGTACATTACGATAGAAAGTTGAGGCCTCGGAAAATTTAGAATGCATATATGCAGGCTGAGGACCTTATAATTATGCAAATTGAACTCCACATTTCTCAATAAAATCTTTGGTAGACAAAGTGAAAAAGAAAATCCAATTATATGTTTTTTATTGTTCATGTCAGGACTAGGAAAAATGAGAAACCAGTTCTAATCCTTGAACTGTGACTGACTATATTTTTTTGTGGTTTTATATCTGCCAAATAAGAAGTGTATCTGTTCCATATTTCATAGTAACATATGTAGTGAGAAGTAGTAACACAATTTATACAAAGAACTCATCTTATAAAATAAGCAGTAGATACTTTTCAAAGTGGTTTGGAACCAAAAAAAAAAAATATGGCGTGGATCTTAAGTATGCATAATTAAACATGTTACCTATTCATAAAGTAAAATATCAGATTCTGCCTCATAAAATCTGGGCCTATCTGATTGTTTGTGGGATTTATTATTTGCTTTGTTTTTGTTTTGCTATAATTATTTGGTAGAGCAGGGTTACAACTCCATCCAAAAACTCTGGTGAAGACTTAGTATAGTCAAATTACTCTACAGAGATTACGGGGCACGTGTACCCATTCTGCATTTTGAGAAGACGATGAGTAGCTACAAGAGAAAATAACTGACTAACTTCAAAAGGTAGAAAAGGTCCTTTCCAGGATCTAGAACCAGAAATACGATTTGACCCAGTAATCCCATTACTGGGTATATACCCAAAGGATTATAAGTTGTTCTACTATAAAGACACATGCACACATATGTTTATTTGCTGCACTGTTCACAACAGCAAAGACTTGGAGCCAACCCAATGCCCATCAATGATAGACTGGATAAAGAAAATGTGGCACATATATACCATGGAATACTATGCAGCCATAAAAAAGGGTGAGTTCATGTCCTTTGCAGGCACATGGATGAAGCTGGAAACCATCATTCTCAGCAAACTAACACAAGAACAGAAAACCAAACAGCACATGTTCTCATTCATAAGTGGGAGCTGAACAATGAGAAAACATGGACACAAAGAGGGGAACATCACACACTGGGGCCTGTTCAGGGATGGAGGGCTAGCATTAGGAGAAATACCTAATGTGGATGATGGGTTGATGGGTACAGCAAACCACCATGGCATATGTATACCTATGTAACAAACCTGCACATTCTGCACATGTATCCGAGAACTTATAGTTAAAAAAAAAGAAAAAAAAAATTCACACACACACACACACACACACACACACACACACACACACACACAAGGTCCTTTCCAGATTCCCCATCTTGGAATATTCCTAAATTTCAAGAGGAAGTTTCTTGGAGGTAGCCATTGAAAAAACAAGCAAAACACTTTTGTGAGCTCATTTCTACATCAACCTTATTCAGAAGACCAAAATTCAATGGAGAGTTAACAAATCTGAATCCTTAATATTTACTTTGCCTGAAAAACAGTTGACACATTTCACTGTTGTCAGATAGTTTATAACAAGACTAACATTATAGTGACCTATATATAAAATTATTGTTATAATTTATTATTCTATATTATTGCTTAAGTATATCACATGTAACACAGAATCTTTCACACAGGCACTTAAATATTAAAACAATGAGATGTGAAACAGAATAAAAGGTAAAATAGCTAGAAAGAAACAAGTTATGAATTTAAGAATGATAATTTATTAAGAAAATCAATGGGAAACATAGTAGATATAATAACATAGTTGAGAAAATTGTCTGGATACAAGAGAACTATCAAAAAATTGCCAAGATTCTATAAGCAATTACCATTAAGAAAATGTAATGGGAAAGTTTTTTCCATTCAAAATTGCAGTAAATACAGAGAAAAACCCTAACCAACTACATAGCTATGCTAATCAATGGTAAATTCATTAATTCATAAATATGAATTGGCAAACATAAATTACCAAATATTTGTAAAAAATGAATAACAGAAAGAGAAGAACTAGGATAAATAAACAGAAAAACTGACCTCAGAAGAAACAGAGGCAGCTCAAGGAAAGGCCAAAATGGTGATCTGACAGTCTTGAAGACATTTAATGATGTCATCTTCACTGCAAGGAAGAAGAAAAGGCTACTATAAAAGGAGCAGAGACCATGACAAAGCCATACAAAAGAAAAAATATGATTGACAGTATAAAATATGTAGAGACTAAATAGTAAATTAAATGTAGCAAAAGACCAAGTTTGTGATCTAGATATTTAAGTTCATATACTATCCCAGGACATAGAGTAAAAATGCAAAGAGATATAAATATGAACAAAAAGATGGGAAGATAGATCCAGATTGTTCCTTTCCAGTTTGAGAGAGATTCTACAAGTAATAAATAATCAAAAGAAATAGTAAAATATACTTTCACCAGGCTGAGAAAAAATCACAAGTCCTAAGAACGAAAGGGCCCTCCAAGTACAGGAAGAGATTAATGGAAAAAAAAAAAAGATCCACATCTAGACACACACTGGAAAGTTTCAAAACTCTAGTGGTTTCCAAACAAACTAAATGTATTACCTGCAAAGAATAAGAATCAAACTGACACTAGACTTCTCATCACCACAATACATGCTAGAAGAAGAAGAAACAAGCCATCAATTTCCTAAGAGAAATTTATTTGAATCAAAATGTCTCTGCTCTGTGAAATTACCAATCAAGGGTAATTAAAAAGGCATTTTTAAACATGCAAGAACTCAGAAATATTATCACCCAAGAATTCAATATGAATATATTATCCACAGAAGTAAAAGAGAAATCCCAAAAAAGAGTTTTAAAGAGAATGTGATGAGAATCAAAAAGCAGCGGCATCTGATTATTACCCAGAAGAAGTAAAAGAAGCTGAAAATAACTAAATGAGGATCCACCGGACCTTGACCTTTGAAACTATCTTTTCTCAGCAATAAAATTTTTAACACAGAGTTGCTTTTCCTTCAAAATGGGCCCAATCAAATGACTTCGTTCTTTCTGTTTTGAGGGTTTTAATTTTTAAAAGAAGTCTTTAGAGCAATAACAAAAGAGCTTAATTTTATTAAAGGAAAAAATGTAAATGACATAAACCTTAACAATTCAGAAATGATAGAAATCAGAAGTTGAAGCAGGAAAGGGAAGTGAGAGGTAGTAAAATACTCTTTATTCCTCATGGGGGATGTAATATACACTAGCACACAAGGCAGGAAAGAATGTTTAAGTGTGAATATATTGAGTAACAAAATAATGAATTTCCTTGACCAAAATGGCCAAATGAGAACGTGCCTCTCTTTCCTCCCCAAAGCAATAAAACATAAAGCAAAATGAAAAGGTATAAACCCGTACTATCACAGAGAACTAACAGGAGGGAAACTATCAGAACACGAGAGATTTCGAAAAGTTTCTGAAAGAGGGAGGGAGAAGTTCTGATAATTAAAACAGAGTGAGAGGAAACTCAAACTAGATAGAATTCATGATGGGGAAGTTGTAGTGGAAAAGGAGTTAGGGTGTACCAGGTGTGAAAATGTATGTCAGAGGGCAGGAATGAGGAAAATATCTCAAAGGTTTTAATCTGGAAGAGTTAGCCACTTCACCACATATTCCAGTCCCTACCCTTGTCCCCAGACTGACAGAGAGCCACACATTATCTCTAGGTCCTCCCCTCCAAAATTATAGGGTTCTTCGCTAAAGGAATTAAATAAACTCTCTGAGGAGAACTAGGGAAGTCAATGTGAAGTCCCCCTCATTCTGGTATTGGGGGACATCCAGGGTCCCCACCCTGTCTATCTAAGGTAAACAAACCCCTCAATTTATGAAACTGCCAGACATCTTTTCTACATAGCCCCTCATGCCCTCAAACTTAAGGGGAAATGGATGGAATTGATGGACAAGTGAAATGCAATGGCAGAATAAAAGAAAGAGATCAAAACAAGCTCTTGAAAAACTGATCCCAGGGAAACAGAAGATCCAAACAATCAATGATGACTTAAAAAGAATCTTAAGTATTCACAAATCACTAATGTTTTATTGAAGTATAAAATACATACAGAAACATGAACAGATCATAAGTATATAGCTCAATGTAACATCAAAAAGTAACTACCACCTATATCACTCAGATTAACAACAAAAATCTAACCAGCATGCCAGAAGCCCCCTCCATGCCCCCTCCATTCAGGCACTACTCCCTCTCTCTTCACCAAAGGAACCTGACTCCTAACACCATAAATTTGTTCTGTCTCTGAGTTTTATATAAATGGAGGGTATGATAAGTAGGTTTCTGCCTTCTTTCCCTTCACATTGTGTTCATGAGATTCATCCATACCAGTTATGTGTAGCTGCTGTTCTTTCATTCTTACTGCAGCATAGCAATCCATTGTAGAAATAAGCCATAATTGTTTTATTCTCTGTTGCTGGTCATTTGGTGATTTCCAGTTTTAGTCTTTTACAAATAGTGTGATTGTAAACAATTTTTACATGTGTTTTGGTTCACATATGACACATTTCTGTTGGATATAGAAATAGAAATGAAATTGCTAGGTCACAGGGTGTGCTAAATTCAACTTTAATAGATAATAGCAAACAGTATTCCAAAATGGTTGTACCAATTTACACATCCACTAGCAACATATGAGAGTTCTAGTTGCTCTTACATCCTTCTCAATCCTTGGTAATATCAGTTGTTGTTGTTGTTGTTGTTGTTGTTTAATTTAGCCATTCTTGTGGTTGTATGACGGAGGCTTTATTGTATTCCCTGATCACTAACGAGGTTAAGCACATTTTATATATGTATTGGATGTTCAGATATTAGATATACTTACTGGATGTCTTATGTGATGGCTATTCTTTTGTCTTGCCCATTTTTATCGTGTTGACATTTTATTACTGAGAGGTGTGTGTGTGTGTGTGTGTGTGTGTGTGTGTGTGTGTGTGTGTGTGTAGAGAGAAGCTTTTATATGTTCTAGATAGGAGCTCTTCATTAATTATATGTATTGCAAATATTTTCTCCCACTGTATAGAAATACAGGATAAATATCAGACAATAGAAAGGGAAAGAAGCTGGAAGATATTTGATATGCAAAGTTCTATGCCTCACGACATGAAAGAAACAACTCTCAGAAAAGGTTTCCCACCCTCTTTGTGCCTTAAGAGAATCTTTGTGACCACCTGGGGAGAGCTTCCTGTAAAGCACTGAATCATGTTGGGCCATCAGAATAAGTTCCCCATAGAATAAGCCCCAATCTTGGCAGACAGGGCCCTCTCGGCATCCCCTCAGCATGAAAGGTGGGTGAAGGCTGCTGCCTGTCTTCACTGGAGACTCAGGCTTGGGTTATCACATGCTTATGGAATGCAGAGTAGAACCACAGGGTCCTCAGTTTGGAGGCATCATCCTCAATTATTCTCTTACCCTCACTCTCCACATTTAATCCATGAACAAACCCCACAGACTCTACTTCCAAAACATGCTACTAGCATGTCCCCTTCTCCTATTCCAGTGCTGCCACTTTAATCAAGCCACCACATCACCGATCTGGAGTCCTACACAGCCCCATCCACTTCCTTCCCCTCTCGCCCCTCTACAATCCGTTCTCCACATAACAGTCAAGTGGCCCTTTTAAAATGGAAATCGACTTGTCAGTTTCCTATTCCAGTGGCTTCCACTGTTCTCAGAATAAGATCCAGCCTGTGCTTCAAACCCCTCCTTGATTCAGTTCCTATTCCTCTACCTCATCTCCCTATGTCTTCTCTCCTCGTCCATCAGCCCTCACCTACCTGGCCCTCTTTCTATCCTTGGATATGAAAATCTTGGTTCTAACTTGGAACCTCTGCACTCACTGCTTCTCCCCCATGTAATTGACTCTTTCTTGTCCCTTTCTTAGAGAGGCTTTCCTGATCATTCAGTCTGAAGGAGCTACCTAGTCCCTCTCTATCACAAAACCCTACTTTTGTGTTACCTACTGGTTTTGTCATGTTGCTGTCGTTTATTTGCTTGCTGATTGTTGAGGCACACACTCAAGTGCCTCTGTGAGGGCAGGACAACATGTGTCTCCTCATCTTGTACCCAGCACCTAGCACAATGCCTATGTAGAGAAGGAGCTCAATAAATGTCTGTTGGATGGAAGAATGAACGTTCAATCGTTGCTGTCCCTGTGAGACCCCATTTGGGATCTGTTGTACTCTAAGTACTTGAAGAAACACATTGTCTATATGAGGGGTTGCATTTAGTAGACTTTCAGGTATTATAAATTAAAATTAGCAATTATCATGTTGCTTTGCTAATTTTGCCCCCAAAAGAAGCTTTTAAAATAATTCTTAGCTATCTTTTCAAATTTGGATGTTGGGTGAGTACCTTGCTTTTCCTAGGCAAGGATGGAATCAAACTTGGCTTCACCTGGTTTGCAGTTACAGATAGTAACTCCCCACAATTCCATTTGGAAGAGCACTCTCAGCTTGTTGAATTCAGGCAGTTTCACCAAGGATTTGAAGAAATCCTTATCCCACAGGACTTTCTCAGCTCCTAAATTTTATCCTTTGCTTTTGTGTAGGGGAGACTAAACATTACACATATTGAGAATTAGAATAAGTCCCAAGAAAGAAATAGACAAGAAATCTAATTGCAGAGTAGGCTTCAATGAAGACAAGCTAATTATTAAATAAATAACACGGCTTGCTGGCCTCTTGGTTAAAAATATTTGTGTAATTCACCCATAGATTTAGTTCTAACAATAATATCTAGCAGCTACCATATATCAACAATGTATTATGTGCCATGCAGTGGGTTAATTCTTACCTAGTTAAAGGTAGAATAAATTGATCTTATCAGGGCACTAGATTAAGCCTGGAAGAATTGAGTTCTTATTATATGGGATAGATAATTCAAAAGTTGGCGCCTTTGTTTGAACTAAAATCAGAATGACTAGTTTCTCCTTGTCCCTGCTAAAATTACAGTGCCATGAAATTGACTGTTGGAAAGTCCTGAAATTCCAAGGAACCCCAGGAGACACAAAGTTGAATGTAAGATACAATGCCTGCCTTCAAGTTGTTCACCATCCTGAGTGGGAAAGACAATTAGGTAAATCCAATCCAGAATGCCAAGGACTATAAAAGGAATAAGAACAAAGGAGGAAGCAGGGGCTTCTCCGAGGAAGTGATGTCTAACCTGAGTTCCTGAAGGAGGAATAGGAGTCTGGAAGGAGCACTCCCCACCGGCAGAGGGGCCAGCACATGGCAAGGACTAGTGTGAGAAAGGGCACCATTCATTAGGGGAAGTGAAAGCAATTCAGTATTGGCCAGGGAGCAGAGTGTGTGCGGACATGGTAAGACGTGATGCTGAGAAGTAAACAGAGTCCAGGCCATGAAAACTTTGTAAGCCATGCTAAGCAGTTTGGAAATCATCACATGAGTCATAGTGATTCACTGAAGAATTTAAAGCCAGGGAGTGATTGATCAGATCTGTGTTTAGAGAAATCACTTTCAAGGGGTGGGACTGGAGCCAGGAGTGGGTAGTGGTTGCAAGAAGATCATGGTGATGGTATCATTGGCCAAATTAAAAGCAATAGGAATGAAGGAAGTAGTACAAGAAAATAGGAGAAGAGGGAAGTAAGCAGAAAGTAAGAATGACTCCCAGGTTTCCAGATGACTATCCTGGAAGAAAAGATTACACTTTTCAATATATTATCAAGGATGTTTGCAGTTCAGGAAAGATGTGTTCTTTTGTCTTTCAAGACTCTGAATTCTACAGATCCACGATTACAGTGCTACTAATACCATCAGGGGCTCAACCATAGTTAAGAGGAAGCTCTAAACTCCAGTTTCATGCACTGGGGAAATCCGTTTCATCTGAGGAGGAAGAGGACTTGAAAGGAAGTTAACCAGAGGCACCAACTGATTACAGTCTAGGCAGAGAACTAGGGAGAGGAAAATTAGATGTTGGTCAATCTAAAGAATAGACCTTCCTGGCAAGGAAGCAAAGGGAAAATCAAGTAGAAGAATAGAATGATTTGTGTTAATGGGATGTCACTGAACAAGCACTTTCCAAGGGGGGATGAGTTCACAGCAGAACTGGATTGCATCCCATTTGATAGAATGTGCTATTTGCTGAGAAGGTTGTTATGCAAAGGTGTGAAAAGGGCAGCATTAGAACCTAGACCCTGTACTTAATAAGCTGGCTCAGAAATGTCTCAGTTGTCTTCAGAACTGCTTCCTGTTTGTTGTAAGGGAATTGGGATGGGGGTGGGGGGAGACAACGTCAGAGATCCTCTTTAACCAACTTACAGAGCTCACCCAAGTCCTCTGTGGAAGGCTGCAGCTCTTGTTTACGTGGTTGTTTTACAGACTGAGATATAACTAAGACCAGAAATGTTGAACTAATTCTGAAGCAGTCAACCACCACAAGAGGTTTATACAGGCAGAGTACTAAGGAAACTCACCAAGAAGCAGACAAACACCACTGTTGACAAGCCTTCTGTCTTGAAGCCTAATGTTTTCTCCTGGGGAAACAAGACAGACCAAGAGAAGCCACAAGGCCCCTTTTTGTCTAGAAGTGGTGCCCTGAGGTCTAGAGAAGTTCTTCAGTTGGGCTTTAAAAGTCCCCACAGATCCAAAGTATTCTTGGGGGTCCTCAAGTTCTCTACAATTTTTCAATTTTGTGTTTCCACTTCAATAATTGTGAAAATTAACATAGTCATATTTTGGAGTGTCTTTATGATTCCTTCAAATCCAGGCCTACCCTGTAATGCCATTGCTATCTTTTTTTTCTAGCTTACGGTCACATTGGTGGCAAGTAGTGCTTTGTTGTCATGGACTAATGGGTGTTGGAGGAGGGGGAGAGACAGAAAAAGTATACAATAGAAGTAATTTTCCAAGCGAAGTACTACTAAGTACTCCAGTAATGCTAGTGTACTAAGGTAATGTCAGGGTGTGTCAGTAGCTAAGTAGGTAATACTTAGAATGCTAAAGTAATTTTAAGGTAATAAGATGGCAGTCAGGAAGAAAGGGCTACATCCTGCTTTAATAAATGACAAGACATGTCATCTTAGTCAGAAAAGCCCCAGGGGAGAACTCAGGGGACACACAGGCAAGGCAAGCAGGAGAAAAGGCTGTGAACACAGCCAAGTGGCTACCTTAAAGCATCAGAGATTAGAGTAAAAAGGGGTGGAGGAAGCTCTAGGTCAGGATGGGACAGAAGAACCAGAAAGGAAAGTGCCTGGGAGACCTTAAGTATGTAGGAAGAACTTTGTCTTAAAAAGAGTCCTTCACAAAGGTAGTGTTTGCCTCTGATTCTTTTCCTCTCCTCAGCCTCTTCCGTATTAGTGGTTTTGTTGTGCTGTGCATTCAAGAATACCAAGGCTTGAGTTGTAATTTGTTAGTATAAGTTCTTAAGGCCAGAGTGACCTTTTTTAGACTAGAACACTGTTGCACTTTTCCACATTGTTCTGCTTAGGTAACACGGACAAGCATACAGCTAAATGGCATTTGCAGGCCAACACTAAATTCATTCACTTACTTGACAAACATTGGCTGAGTACTGATTCCGTGGTAGACATTAGGACATAGTAAAGAACAGAAGTAGCCCAGTCCCTGCCCACGTGCAGCTTTCCACAGAGTAATAATCTAGGGAATGGCCAACATTGCCGGGCCATGCTAAAGGTGTCAAAGCTCCTCCCCACTCTGACACTGTACTTATTTTTCCAATAAAAATAATAAAATAAATGTCAATTACTCATAAGTCGACAGTACCAGAGGTTATTTTGATGTTCTCTGGTACCTTCCTATTCAAAGAGTAGCTCACATTCCAGCACCTGCAGCATCACCAGCAGCTTCTCAGAAATGCAGAGTCCAGGTCCCACCTCAGACCTGCTGAGTCAGAACCTGCATTGTTACCCAAGTGACCCTTATGCACATCAACATTTGAAAAGCCCTGTTCTCTTAACATCTTTTGAGAGAAATGGCTGCCTTTTTACCCATGAGGATAAATCTGCAAATATTCTATATGGGTTATGTGGAAACTATCATTTAGATTTGATTATAGTCTCTCTGGATGTGCACTATTTCAATGGATCTTGGGCCAGCCAAGAAAAGTGTGTCTGTTTAATAGTCTAAAAATAAATTTTCAAAGTTCCCTTTAGAACTTCTGCATTTCACATACTTAGTTTTTAACTTTTACTTCCAAATGGTCTACTGAAGGAAAACAAACGTCTTGATTGCTTCGACTTTTCTCAAAAAAATTATGAAACTTTTAACCTTGGAACTCATTTATTTAGAATATTCATTAAGATTTTTAAAAATAATCAAAAATCTGATTATATACCAATAGAGCCTCACAGTTGAAATCTTTAAAAATTAAGAATGTAAACTATCACAAAAGTTTTTTGCCAATTGTAGTAAGGATATGTATTCTTTACTGTCAACTACAAAGATAACCTAGAGAATTAATGTTTTATATTTATATATGCACATCTGTATGTCTGGGTGTGTGGGTGAAAGGAGGGGGGGAAACTTCACAAAACAATGTTAAATAAAACTATTTCTGGACCTCCTTATTGAACACTCAAACAACAAGGAAAGTCAGAATTGTTTGGAAAATACTTTATCAGTTCTAATCCCTTCACACTTCTCTATTCCACTCTCCTGCCTCAGAGCTTTTCCTCTGCAATTTTAATCACCTACAATGCTTTCTCTCCTCCTTACAAACTATCTTCATCGCCAATCATCCTGGGTGCCTTTTACTTCTTTCTTTCCTGGGCTTCTACTACTGACATTCCCCTATGGCATCACACTATTAACTGAGACCTCAATATGCCTTATATTTTTTACTGCTAAGATTTTAAGCTCTGCGAGGCAGAACTTAAACTATAGATATATAAGAAAATTCCAAGCACATAATAGCTACTCAATAAATACTCATGAGTTGATTAGTCAACTATATAAAACTATACTTGAATTGAATGAATAAGGGTAAGAAAGCCTTCATGTTACTTAATTTAAATGAAGCTGAATATAATTAGAATTAATAAGATTGGCAGTAGACACCTGGCCTAAGATCAAGAGATTTGGGGGTTTCACAGTATTTGGTTACTCTTTTTTTGTTCAGTTTCCCCTTCCAGTTCGCCAAAAAACAAACAAAAAAAAATTATAAAAGGTTCTTTTCAGAATGTTTCTGTACCCACAAATTTTATCAGTATTAGTAACAACCTGATGAGCACAATCAGATGGGAGCTATAAATAAAAGGAACCATCTAATAAGAATTCACAGGCACGTGTCTATCATCTAAGAAGACATAGCTCAACTTGAAACCCTGTCTACAGATGACTCCATGGCTGACCCCAAAAAGCCCAAAATTAATTTAGAAATTTCCCATCCTCTGTCCTTTTTGATATTTTATGAATATGATGCTAAATCTTTAAAATCCACTAAAAGTCCCATCTCTTCCATGAATCTTTCTTCTATGGAAAATCACCACTCCTCTCGTCTGTAAACTGCAATTAAACTGAGATTTCAAACCACCTCAAAGGGTATTCATTCTCATAAATGCTTTGTGTTCATGTCTTATCTCTCCAGCTAGATTTAAAACCTTTGCTATAGCTATACAAGGCTAGGTACACAGACACACAGAGAAGTTTGCTAATCAAGCAGAACAGTTTTAGTTACAGTTCAAGAAAGACGATCTTTGCTCAAATGTAGTCAGATAGGAAGTTTTAGCACTGAATTAAAGTCCTAAATAAGAAAGGTAGATGATTAGGAAATGCTGAATGCAAATAATGAATTATTTTGTATCTCAAAAATGTTTGGGTCCATAGATTTTTCTGAAACTCATGGGACATCAATTTTAAATGCATATGCTTCTGAATATGCCATCTTCTGGGTTGAAACATCAGCTCATAAGAAGGCACATGGTCTCTACTTATAGACTAGATTCAGAGAGTCTAATAAATTCAATTCAGAGTTATTCTTTTCCAAAATCAAATGCCAAATCTTTTAACACTGGCCAGTCATCATAAAACAGTCTATCAAACATAACGGAAAATTTTTTAAAGTTCCTGGAATAAATGTCACTCTGACTGTATGTTTTTTCTTATTCAATGGGAAAACAGCACAAGACTCAATTTTATTAGAAAACTGTAACATTCCAAATTTCATCATAGTCAACTCATTCTTAGCACCCAGACCCAGTACCATGCACCTCACCCTACCACCCTCGCTCCCCAGTTCCCAGTGATAGGCAAGAAAAAAAAAAGAAGAAAAAAAAGAACTTCACCCAAGTTCTGCTGACGTCAATAGGGTGTTTGCGTGCAAAGCCTTGTGGATGGATTGAAGACAGTGTGTTGTAACTTTTCTTGAGGCCCCAATTATTCAAAGAAACCTCACTTTTAAAGGGAAGTATCAAAAATCCAGAACTCTCTTTCAAGGAAAAAGCAGCAAGTAAATCTTAAAATAATTAATAATGGATAATGCCCTAAACCTCATAGAAATAACAAACGGTGATCATACATCCTTAGGGGGAAAAAATGCAAAGGAAAAAAAGCATAACTAAGAAGAGAATCATAAGTATCCATAATTGCTTACATTTGAGGCTTTTTGTTCTTTGTTTCTTAAACATTTCCAGTTATGTCAAATACCATCTGCAAATGTAAGTTCTCAGAGTTTTCTGACTATGGTACTGAACATTCAGACACTGCAAATAGCCATTTGCTCAAGATAATAATTAATATTTATTCAGAAATAATAAATATGAGATGCTGGACTTTGTGCTACACAATGGGGAACAGTGAGTAGCTAAAAAAAAAAACTAAATTGAAGAGAGATGTTCTTGCTCTCAAACATTTACAATCGAGTTAGAATAACAGGTATAATACATTCTGCCTTATTTTCACATACATTTGCTACATGTCTGATATGTATATGAAATAATGGAATAAAGCTTTAAACAGCAATCAATCAATAAAAGCAATGCAGTTCCATGTGTACTGGATGGGTGTGGCCAATCCAAGTGCATCCTAAGAAGTGTGAGCAGAGATGAGTACGTATCTGGGGCAAGGGTGATTTGCCCCCAAGGAAATATTTTTTTGGCCAGTTCTTAAGACTGTTTATTTCCTGCACTATACCTCATCATAAGACGGCAGACTGGAAAAATATCTCCACGACTTGGAACTGTTCTTGTTTACAAAGCTGTGTCAACTATAAGTTCAAAATAAGGGCATACTTCTTTTTCAATTTCTATATGAAAAGAAATCCTTTCATTCCAGGAAAGATAGCATTACCCAAATGAATCACAAAATTGTTCCTTTGACACACTTCAGATTTGTGGTTGTTAGAAACAACTCTCAAATAGAAAACACTGTCTAATTGTCAGGAGCTTGTTCCTCTGAGTCTTTTATTAGGGTTGGTACAGACCAGCTGACAAGTTATTTCAATTCATTTCAGTTCTATAAACCATCTGTAAAGGGCTGTTCTCAGGGCTCAAATGATACAAAAAAGGAAGAACAAAGAGATGTTACCCCATCTCTCCAGTGGACTCACTCACACAGAATGATGTTAATAACCCCACAGCAGCAGAGACAGAAACGCAGCCAGTCTGGTTATATTAACCTTTATAGCTTGCTTTTTTTTCATGCGTGAAAATTCCATTAGTGGAGCTAAGTATTTTATTCAGCATTTGAATTTGACTACTTTTGTCTTAAAGGGCAAACCCACCTATATAGGCATGATTTTTTTCTTTGAAGCACTTTATCTAGAACTCTCATAAGACACTTACATTCTCTACCCCGCCTGACAGTTGTTTCAGGTAAGTGGTATGTTTGCATGTTCAGATGCCTCCCACTGAGTAAGTAACTCATTAAAGAGTTAACCACTCACTGCCTGGCACAGTGAATGAATGAATCAATGGAGAATAGATTCTATGCTCTCTGGGGGCAGAGTGCATATCTAAGTATTTCTTGTATCCCCCAAAATACACAGTAGGGTTTCAGTAAATAGGCATTATATCACTGAATTGAATCACTGCATCTTAGAGTCAGTGCAGCCATATGCGGATATCCTTTCTGCAGCATCTATTGTGGGTGACCACTCAACATCTCTTAGAATGCTTCCAGTAACAGTGCTCAGTACTTCTGCTACAATTTCAACCCTTAGGTTAACATGACAAACAAAAAAGAATTAACTGTATCTTTATCTAAATATAGTGCTGTTCAAGTAAATTAAAAGACATTAATTATTCTTGCCTTTTTTTTTTTTTGAGACAGAGTCTTGCTCTATTGCCCAGGCTGGAGTGCAGTAGTGCAATCTCAGCTCACTACAGCCTTCACCTCCTGGGTTCAAGCAATTTTCCTGCCTCAGCCTCCCAAGTAGCTGGGATTACAGGCGCATGCCAGCAGGCCCAGCTAATTTCTTGTATTTTCAGTAAAGACAGGGTTTCACCATGTTGGCCAGTCTGGTCTTGAACTCCTGACCTCAAGTGATTTGCCCGCCTCGGCTTCCCAAAGTGCTGGGATTACAGGTGTGAGCCACTGTGCCTGGCCTATCCTTGCCTTTCTAAAGGTTGCATTTTCTAGCAGAGTATCATTGCTGAGCCCAACTCAATGTCCCCAGGTGTCTGTTTGTAAGAGTTGATCACCTGTGACAGTGTGCTTCACAACACAGATTTGACTTCCACCGCAGACTGTCCAAAATTTCAATTGTCGGTACCCCAGAATCACCTATGAGCCTTGTAAAAATACGAATGCCAGATTCTGCTTCTGACTCACTGCATCAAAGTGTCTGGGGATGAGGTCTGGGTATACAATTTATCCAACTAGGGTTGAAAAATGCTGAGATAAGGACATTTGTACTTTAAAGCTCAAGAAAGAGAGACATTTTTGTATCAGGAATCCTTCAGTCTTGAGTGAGAGAATCAAGGGCATGGAGGGGAAGAAAGATGTGGAGACATTTCCTTGTCCAGCTCCACAGACCGTTTGGGCTTCTACGAGAGAAGCAATCAGTGAGAGTTGAGAGGGCCAGTGAATCTGCAGGCCATACAGCTCCAGGGCTGGAAGGGCAGCAAGCATGGTGATGCAGCTCAGATGGTCAGGTTCTCAGGGAGGGCAACAACAACCACAGCCACCAGACACCCTCAAGCAACAAGAAGAGCCAGGGTGGGAGAATCAGAATGGGCCAGAGGTCACAAGGTGGCTGTGGTTAACAGACTTACTTGAGCACATGGCAGACACCCTGCTGGGGACTTCCAGACTAATTCAAGAAGAGGACTCTGCAGGGAAATTCATTCACTCATTAGAACACTACAAGGAGATTCATTCATTCACTTAATACGTACTTATTGAACACCTACTCTCAGCCAGGCTCTCTTAGAAGTTCCAAGATTATAGGAGAGGATGGGAATAAATGTAGAATCTCAGGAAACCTGAGTTCTTCATGCTCATGTGACTCACAAGGCTCCAACTAGCAAAGTCCTGAGGCATTAGGAATAGAATTTGAATACATAATGTGGAATTAGGTATACACAGAGAGACAAGGGTGAGTATCTCCTTTTCTGACTTTTACTTGAAGAAAAGAAAAATCACTTTTTGGAGACAGAGAAAGATATACATAGAGATAGAGATACATACAAACAAAAAAGGTAGATAGACCTTAATGTGTGTAGGTGTATATACACATATGTGTGTGTGTGCATATATACGGTTGATGCAAAATTAATTGCGGTTTTGCCATTCAAAGTAATGGCAAAGGCTGTGCAATTACTTTTGCACCAACCTAATATATACACCTACACACACTTTTCAAGGCATAATCCCATGCATGCACTGAGAGTTTCTTGGGATACCAGGCGTCTCTTATCCACTGAGTTGAACTTGTCTCATCCCACTTTACCCTGGAGCCCTCAGAAGGATTGCAAGTAGAGTGGAGCCTCCCCTTTGTTCTGGCTGCAGCTGTCTCTGCCTGGATGAGTTCTCTAAGAGCCCAAGGTAACGGTCTTGACCGTGACTGCTTACCGAGAGACTATGAAAGGATAAACAGGCAGCCACATGAAGGCAATGCTCTTTAATTACGTGGTCCCACCATGGAAGGAAGGCCGGCAGACAGGCAGACACATTCCAATTACACTAATACACCTTGTAAACATCAAATATTTTTATTCTGAGATTAAAGAGAGCCTGTATCCTCACAACACTCCTGAGACCGTGCATCTCAGGGCTGCCAGTGCTGCTGGTGAAACAGGATTTCCTTTGATTAAAATAGACTTTCATATAAATAACAGCCTTAAGTCTAGAGGTGGTCAAATGTAACTTCCACTGCAGACTGTCCACAATCTCAAATGTAGTTCTTAAAAGTCTTTCAGAAAGGACAGGGTTCATGTTCTCAGAGGAAACTGATTAACCTAGCCTCGTTTTCTTCCAGTTTTCACCCTACCTATACAGAGTCAGCAATCAATTGGTTCCCTTGGTTAAGGCTTGGTGGCAGTGGGCCTTGAGGCTTAAATCTGGTTGTTGTGTGGGTCACTTGCCTTCACTTGGTGTCAGCTCTTCCTGAGCCACAGACTGAGATGTAACTAACCCAGATGAATTTTTATCCAGGTCAGCGGGGAACCAGTGACCTGAATGAGTTGTCTGGGTACCTCACCACTGGTCCTAAGCTAATCTGCAGAGAAAAAGTGATGAAATTCAGCAAAACCATGCATATGCCTTTCTGATAGTGAGCCTTTTCATCTGAGTCATCATCACACGCAAAAAAAGTCTTTGAAGCTCCTGATCCTATATTGCAAATAAATGTTAGAACTAATAAATAAACTCCCAAAGAAATAGGTTCTCTATGTGAACCAATAAAACAACTTGTATAAGATGAAAACTTCTGGTCTACTCCATTCAGGCTGCTGTAACAAAATACCATAGGCTGGGTGGCTTAGAAACCATAGAAATGTATTTCTCACAGTTCTGGGGGCTGGAGGGTACAAGATCAAGACGCTAGCAGATTCAGTGTCTGGTAAGAGCCCACTTTCTGTCTCATAGATGTTGCCTTTTCATTGTATTCTCATATGGTAGAAGGGGTGAGGGTCTCTCTTGGGTTTCTTTCATAATGGCACTAATCTCATGCATGAGGCCTGTACTCCTATGTCCTAATCACCTCCCAAAGGCCTTACCTCCTAATACCATCACCTTGGGGTTAAGATTTCAACATAAGAATTTATGGGGAGACACACATACTCAGACTATAGCACCATCTTAGTGCAAATAACTCCACATTACAATGGTAGCTCTCTGTGGATGGTCTGCTAAATAGTTACAGGCAACCGAGTCTTTATACAGGCATTGCAGTGTCAATACCTAGGCAAGTTTAATACATTTTTTAAAAAGCAGACAATGAATCCTTTAAAACTATCCTATTGTGACATGAACCATCAACTCTAATTTCTATATCACATTAATTTGAATTTTTATATGTCATTTCCTCAAAGTGGGTGTTAATGCTACAACTTGGGGGAAATTATGCTTTATGGGTTCCTCTGCAAAACACAGTCTCTCTGGCACAGGGAGGTGATCTAGGAATCCAGATTCAGTGACTCTCCTGCTTTAGCAGCCTTTATGGAAAAGCTCCAAGATACTTGGGGATACTCGAATGGCTCAAAAGACAAGATGTGGGCAAGGCGGTCCTGAGAAAAGGCAAACCCATTTAGTTCCTCGTGCCCACCCATGACAATCCATCCTACCTTGGGCTTTATACAGATTAAGGTGAATACCAAGGGAAGGCCCAAGGGCAAGGCACAGTGATTAAAGGGTAGTAAGATACAAGGTAAGTGTGAGATATAAAGAAGGGGCTCTTTTCCCTACACTTTACACATTTGGGTTAGGGAGATCATTAGGCTCACTGTTGACACTTGGAAGTCACAACATTCATTGGTTTATCCACTCAATAAACACCCTGACTACTTAGCTACTATTAGCTACCATTTAACAGGTTCTGTGGTGAGGGCTTAGGATAGAAACACAGGTTGGACAAAGCCCATGACTCCAACATGTTTATAGTCTGGTATAATAGACAGAGAAGGAAACACTGAGGGCAACAGAGCCCATCTGAAATGTGTCTTAGAAATATGATGGTTCAGGAGGAAAGAAGAGATTTGAGGAAGACCAGACTGAAAGCAGGGAGACCAGGTAGAACATTATCGCCCAAGTTCAGGGTTAAGGCAACCGGGGCTTGTACTATGGCAGCGACCATGGGAATGGAGAAGAAAAGAGAAGTTGGATCCAAGTCTAGGGGTCAAGTTTATGAGGCTAAATCGTGACAAGATTTAAGGAAAGAGGAAGAACCACATCTAGAATGACACCTAGGCTATTGGGTGCTGGAAAAGGAATACAGGAGAGCGGGAAGGGGGGCAGTGGGGAGCAGTTTTGGGGGAAGGTATGCTGGATGATTTGAGATTGGAATGTTTTGAGTTCAAGGTTCCCATTGTACATTTAAGTTAAAGTGCAGAAGAGAAATCAACGCTGAATAAATATATCTGGGAGTCGTCAGGTTACTAAAATAAAGAGAACAAATGAGATCTCCCAGGGAGAACACAAGGAATGGAAAGGAAGGCAAAGAAGCTCTGAGCGAGGGGTGGTGACGCGTGGCACCATCACAGCACAGAGGCACACTAGGCATGTTTTTCAATTAGAAAAGAGTCTGGTGGAGAAACCACAATGAGATATCATCTCACCCCAGTTAAGATGGCTATTATCAAAAAGTCAGAAAATAACAAATACTGGAGAGGATTCAGAGAAGGGGGAATGCACATACACTGTTGATGGGAAGGTAAATGAGTACAGCCACTGTGGAAAACGGTATGGAGGGTCTTCAAAACTCTAAAACAGAACTACCACATGATCCGGCAATCTGATTGCTTCACAGAGATCCAGAAGAAACTAAATCACTATATCAAAGAGATACTACACTTCTATGTTTATTTCAGGACTATTCACAATAGCCAGGATATGGAATCAGCCTAAGTATCCATCAAAGGATGACTGGATAAAGAAAATGTGATACATATATATATATATATACACACACACACACACACACAATGGAATATTATTCTGCCAAAAAAGT
Organism: Colobus angolensis palliatus; assembly: GCF_000951035.1. Lineage (NCBI taxonomy): Eukaryota > Metazoa > Chordata > Mammalia > Primates > Cercopithecidae > Colobus > Colobus angolensis. The sequence continues at coordinate 10,589,592 of NW_012116821.1, read as the reverse complement.
AAGAAAATCCTGTCATTTGTAGCAACATGGATGGAACCAGGAGGACATGATGTATAAGCCAGTCACAGAAAGACAAATATTGCATGTTCTCACTCATATGTGGGTTTTAAAAGATTTGATTTTATGGGCGTGGTGAATACAGTAGTGGTTACTAGAAGCTGGGAAGGGGAGTGGGATGAAGAGGGGTTGGTAACAGGTACGAAAGTACAATTAGATACAAGAAATAAGGTCTAGTGTTCAGTAGCACAATAGGGCAACTATAGTTAACAATAATTTATTGTATATTTCAAAATAGCTTGAAAATTTGGAGTCCTCCCAACACAAAGAAATGATCAATTTTGAGGTGATGGGTGTTCCAGTTACCCCAATTTGGCCGTTACACATTGGATGTTTTTATCAAAATATCACATGTACCCCATAAATATGTGTGCAACTATTGTGTATCAATAAAAAGAGCCTTAAAGTGTTTTTTTAAAAGAGTCTAGTACAGAAGTAGAATCGGAGTGGAAATAATAAAGGAATATTAAAGATGGAGAGACTGCCCTGTAATAAGCGTGGTACATTTCTGCTAAAATTTACTGTTTAATTATAAATACCAAATTCTCACTGTCTGAGTTCAACAAACCTTTTCTAGTTTAAAAAAATTATTTGTTCCTTTTTCTTCAACTTTGTGTGGGGATTGTTGCATTAAAAATGACTTCATTTCCAGTTCCAAAATAGTTTTTACTTTTCTTAAAAACTGAAAGTGATGATGCTTCCGAGCAGAAATGGGTGAGTATGTTAAAGATTGCCTTCTTTTGTGAACTCAAGTTTATATCAAACACTTTTTGGCTGGAATTACTAATGCATTACGAAGACTCCTATTTCTTTAAATAGAAAATAAAAGTCCACTTTCCCATAACTTAGGTCAGAAAGGCTGCTTCTTGTTGGCTGGGGGTTTTTTATAGTTGCAACTTAAATTCAGGATGATTTTTATGAGGCAAGGAAGACGTAGATCCTTCTACAAAAAGAGGAACTTTCACAATTAGTGAAAACCAAGAGTGCTGACACGAGGGACTGGGGAAGATGCTATAACCACAGCGCGTGATGAAGGGAAGGCAGCCCTCAGCCACCTTCCCAGCCTGTGCCGGAGTACACACGCCCCCGCACTTACTGACACTCTTCACGTGTTGGATTTGACTCCTGAAGCAGGTATCACGAGAAAGAGCAAAATGCCCGTCTTTGCCTCTAATATTGAAACCAGCTGTGTTGACTCCCCTGTGACCACCTCTCCCTCTGCCTCCCCCAAGTAGTTCGCACAGACAAAATGTCTTCAGGACAGACAAGCAACCATTCAACTTCATGGCTTATTAGCAAAACCCTTTTGTAGGCTTGTTTTCAAAAGCTGCAAGTACCCAGTAGAGACCGTGGTGATACATGAAAGGTTGTTCTTCTCTTGGAAGGAGAAACTTCAAAGCAATCCCTGACATCCCAGAATTCACTGCTTTTCTGGTAAATATCTGTTTAGGCCAGAGAATTTCAAGCTTTTGGATAAATTCAAAGATGAAGAGCCTGTATTTGGTGCAGCATTTCTACTTGTGTTCTGCACTAGAAAACCTCATCACCTGGATGTGTATAACATCACAAGCCGATCACTCAGAGTCAGAGGGACAAAAGTTCACTTTGACTTTGCTGAGCCTCTCCTTGAAGAGCCAAATCCAGCAGGGACATAGGCAGACTCCTGGGGCAGGTGTGATGGCAGTGAACACAAGGCGGCAGGGGTAGGAGAGGAGACTGTGCTCAAAAGGAGGGTTCATTGCAAATTCACTGGTGGGCAACCTTGTGGAAAGGAAGGTTTAAAGTATCTGACTCACAACTTTTAAGGACACAAGAAATACTGTAAAGTATTTGCTATATTAATTATGACTCATTTATATGTATTTGTTAGAGGATTTATATAAGAAACTGGAGGGTTTTCATTTTGAGGGGGTGTTTTTGGTAATTTGTGCCCCCTGCCAACCCTTACTCATCAGATGTCCTTTCTGTGCCCAGCCTTGGCTCCAATTTCACCATCTTTCACAGACTTGCCACAATTTTCCCTCCTAAGCTTCAGCAGCAGCTCGGGTAGACTATTACTGGTTTTCTGCTGGCACAAGTTAGCTTCCAGTCTATAGAGATCAATCTCAAGGAAAGCCCATGAACAGCATATTTTCGACAGGGAGAATTGTTCACTTGTCCATTACTGACTGCTGCCCTGAGTGAGATCTCTAGCTCTCTGTCTATAATCATAACAAGCACATCATGCACACTCTTCCTGGCCATATGCAAAATAAAATCTCAAGATCACTAATGCAAAAGAATTCAAGGGCCAACCAAAACCAAGAGAGTAAAAAGATACTGTCTTGAGGAACAAAATGGAGGCAAAATATAGACAGAGCGGTGACATTTATTGGAATAATTGAGATTTAATTGAAATGAGCAGAGAATGAGAAGTTAGAAGCACATCCTAACCCTGTTTTTGCCCCTAACTCACTGGGCAGTTCACTTCCCCTTTGCTCAAGTCTCTCCATTGTATAATTTGAATTATCCACCCACCTATCTGAGATACACAAAGTTACCTGTTTTGTTTATTCAAATACATATTTGTACTGAATTTTATATTTGGTTAGTGTGAAAAGCAGTATTTTTCCAATCTTCTTAGTGTCTAAGGAATAGGGCCACCTGGCAATTAGAGGGTCAATAGTGGTCCTTTGCACACCCCTGGGACCCCTAAGTTTGGACAAATAATTTTTTTATTTTTCATTTTTTGCAGCTAAGAAAGTCTGACTTGTAGTTGTGAATTAAATCTCATAGGCATCAGTACTTGATGACGTGACTGTGAGTTTAAAGTTTACTTGCTGAAACTCAACTTCAGTCGGTGGAGCCGATGGGAATCATGCTGTAGACAATGAGCTCATGCTATCCAAATCCATCTGAGAACAATTGGTCAAGCAGAACACAAAGGAGCAATGAGCTGGCCTGGTTTGGGAACACAGACTACTCATCCATGGAGGCTTCTCTTTCCCATCCAGTTGACCCATCGTGGATCAATTCCTTTGTGAGCTCAACTTGGATCAGAGAAGCTGGTTGTTGTTAAGGGAAGCTCCTGCTGGAAACACTCTTGGAGAGTGCTCTTCTCTTCCAAAAGAAATTTCTGTACCAAGAACTGAGGCTGACTGCCCTGAAATAGAACACACTCTTGTCTAAATACAGCTGGCAACACTTCTTATTCCCTGGCTTGCCTCCTCCTGGTCCCTATATATGACATATCTTCCTATTACCACAACCCAACATTTACTCCAGTTGAAATGCAGCCGAGTAGTTCATTGCTTTCTTAACGTGGTACATTCCAGGCTTTTGCTTACAAGATCCTGGGACTGTCAGCAGGGTCTTAACAAACCGTCTCTTAAGGTAATCTCCATTTTCTGTTGATCCTTTTCAGTTTCCCTTTCACAGGACAAGTTTCCTCACCTGGTCCCCAAATTTTGAGGGCATAACTTCTAAGCCTGCAACTTCCACGAGGGACTGACTACACACACATACCCCAGGGGTACCTCTGAGGACAGAGTCAAAATGCATTTCATATGCATTACACGAACTGGTCATTCTTAAATGATTTACACCGTATCATAAGAGAAATCAAACCCACAAAGACCATAATTAGCTTTATCTCAGGAAAGAATGGTATAGTTCATAGTTCCCAAATGACACAGTCCATGAACCAGTTGATTCAAATCAATACAATTGTGTGTGTGTGTACATATATACGTTCCTTGATCTCCACATGAAATCTACAAATTAGAATTTCTTTTGGTAAGACTCAAGAATCTATATTTTTTTACTTTCCTGGGCATTTCTTATATTTTTCTGGCTAGAATCGCACCTCTGCTACTACCTGGAACATGCACTGAGAAAGTTACTAAACCTCTCTGCGCCTTGGTTTCATTCTCTGTAGAATGTTTATAATACCTACCCCTTAGAATTTTTATGAGATATAAATGAGATGGTATGAGGGAACTGCCCGGAATGAAGTAGCTACCTTAGATATGGTAGTTATCAATAAAATCATAATAAAACAGCAATGCAAATGCTGTGTCTGCAGCAGAAAGAGCGAAGCCAAGAGGGACTGAGCTCAAGAGTGGGCAGCACACTGAGGGGCAGATGCAGCTGAAGGTGCCAGGGCTCCATTCTCCCAGAAGGCAGAACATGGCATCCAAGTGTAGCCAAGCTGCCAGCCTATGAAGCACGACAGGAAATAGTAGGGCTGTCCCAGCTGGAGGGAGGAGCCCAGCACAGGGGATCCAAGAGCCTCAGATATCCAGGCCCACATGCAGCCTCAAGGAAGCAGGTGGCCAAGCCCTGGTTACCACACTGGGATTCCACAGCAGGCTTCCAGTCCTTCGCAGTCAGAACAAGGGATCATGGTGCAGGCTGGTTCCAAAGACAGGGACTCGGGTACAAAGAAGAAGGTGGACACACAGATATCAGCACTCAAGAGGGCAGACCTAAAGCTCCTCAAACTCCTCCAGAGAGCTTCAGTCTAAGTTCTTGTCATAAACTAGTATGACTCAGACAAAAGGCCACGCTAGGACCACAGCCACAGAGGGGCTGGATGGACCCAGGAGAAAGGTCACTGGAGTCACGACTGTGAGGGAGGAGCTGGCACAGCCAAACACCTGAGTTGGACTAGTCAAGTGAGGAGGCTGGGGGTGAGGAGGCCAGACAGGCGGCAGAGCTGTGTCATGGGAAAAAAGAAAGGCCTTCTCCTTCCCCTGTTGATAGAGCCTTCAAGCATTTCTTGTTTAGCTTCCTCCTCCTTTCCTGTTATCTGAAGAGAGAAAGACCAAAAACCACAGCAACAAGTTCTCTAGGGAAAATCGTCAGAGAAGCCTCACTGCACTGGCCGGAGGCTGACTAGGGCCATGTGACAAATTGGTAGGTCCAAGGCAGACGGGAGAGGGAATGGAAGAACAAGACACCCGGTGTTAAGTGAATGGAATAGAGAGTCTGGGGGAGAGACAGGAGAGTGAGAGGCTCCCCAAAATGTGGGAGCACTAGAGAAGAGGGCAGAGAATGCCAAAGAAGTGATGTGAATCATGTAGTGGAAAACTCTCAAATGTTAGCAAGAGTCTCACAGAAAGATGAGAATTCCTGCTTGTGCTATGCTTCTTTAAATGCAGCCCTTTGAGACTGGCCCACACGGGCCCAGCTGCCTCACAGCTGCAGTTCGTGGGAAGTGCAATGCCAGGCACACAGTGTAGCCATGCAAGAGCTCCCTCGTTATTACATCTAGACAGCGAGAGCCAGATTGGTGGAGAAGGAGTACAAAAAGAGTAGGCACCCCTGCAGAAGCCTCCCAGGCTGTCAAGGCCTAACCTGCCCAACCTCAGTCCTCTTCAAAGCACCTGCCACACCTGGTCCCTTTGCACAGCAACTTGCTCCTCCCCATTGGATACCAGGTGTTTTCACACCCTCGGCCCCTCTGAGTGCCTGCCCCTCCTCAGAGTATTAAACCCCTCTAGGAGATATTAGTGCTGCTGACTTCAACCTGAGCCTGCCCAGCCCTGAGGCACTCCACCCTGCCAGCAGCATCCCCAGTCTTAGCTTCTTCACCCACCACTTTGTTCATACCTTCCTTCCAGCAACTCATGGAGACTTCAGGAGATGCCGCCTCCAACAGATTAGGCTCCAGTAAAGGTGATTCTGCCTCAGTCGACCAAATAATTCATCGATCAGGAGTCAGGATGAGCATCAAAGGCCTCCAACAATAGGAGACTCGATTCCAGACCCAAGCTGCAGACCTAATTCCAGAAAAATGGAGATAAATTAATGCAGGAAAGGGAGGTAAACTGTTCCAGAAGCCTTCACTGGTTTATTCTGGTGAGGGAGGGGAGAGGGTATGGGCTACACAGGGTTCAGCGTTCTCAAAAGTACCCCACACACCAGATTTGGGGTAATAAGAGTCACTCTAGGCCTCACTCACTGAGTGGCAGAGGTGCTGATAATTTCCTCCCCTGTCAAGCTTGGCTCATGAACAGAGCAGTTTAGATCCTCCGTAAAGTGTGTTAGAGGCAGGGAAATGGCTGTGAGGGACATGGATGCCAGGATCTGAGCACCAGGAACTCCAATGGGCAGAGGTCACTAGGTCGGTCATAGCGAGGAGCTCTTAGGAGTGGGAAACCAGGTTGGAAGCAAGGGGAGGCATGAAATGTGTGTTGAGCACCTACCAACTGAGGCAGGCTGGTAGATGTTCTTTATATGTCATCTGGCGTGATTTCTACAATAACCCTAGGAAGCATTCTTTCTATTTTTCAAGCTAAGGTAACTGAGACTTGGTTTCTCCTAGGTTGCAGCTAATTTGTGGTGGAGCCTAGATTTAAACACCTACATGTCTGAGACTAAATCCCGAGCTTGTTCCCACACACAGCACCGGTGAGCATGAAATAGACACCACAGAGCAATGCAGAATCAACCCTAAAAGTCTGCCGTGTGTGAAACCAAAGGGTATCTGGGACCTGGGAAGGTAACCTGGGAAGGGGGTAGGTGGCGAAATGAATGAAGGTACAGGTAAAACAAGACTGGCCATGTGTTCATAATGATTGAGGTGAAAGAGAGCTGATCCCAGCATTCAGAGTATGATCCTCTTTGTGTCTATTTTTGGAATTTTCCATAATACAAAATAATTGATTTTAAATGTGCCATGTTAACAGTCAGGAGAACACACCATTTCCCCTGGTCTTTGTAGCCACTAAACAGATGCTCTTGGGTTTTGTGCTTACTTTTGCTTATAAAACTGAGCATTTCATTTAGCAAAGAATCTTCACACTGTTCTAGGAATTTGCTTCTGTATTGGGTAAGCACACACATTAGGCACAGTGCCATCAAAGAGAACGTTTTCAGGAACTTCTTGTTATATGAAGCAAGAGATGTGAGATAAAGCCTTTCCTCATTTTAATGTTAAGTGAAAAAATCAAGATGTAAAACCACATTCGAATCATAAAATGAATTTTATTTAAATACATACATACAAAAAGAAATGTACAAAGTAATAACTGTGGAATCAATTCGCTGATTTCACAAACTTGGCATTGAACATGTATTTGTTTTAAGAGAAAAATATTTTAAAAGAAGTTTGTTTATGGACTTCAGGGACACAGAACTGGATTAATTAATGTCTTTGGTCTATAACACTCTGTCATCATTGGTCTGGCAGTGCTTTCTCAACTTTTAATGACAGTTACTAATAATAGAATAGCGATCATATGCCAGGCAATGCATAGCTTATTTCCAGCCTTCACAACAATTCTGAAAATCAGATGTTTCTAATTCCCATTTTGTTGATAAAAAAAATAAGACTCAAAGAAGTTAAAAAACTTGACCAGGGTACACAATGATTTTGAGCTCAGATTTGCTGACTCCAAAGCCTGTCTGGATCCATCGCCCCTTGCCACCCCCTCTTTAGCATTTACATTCTGGGGTGGAGAAAGGGCGCTAGAAGCCGACCCTAGAGGAGAATGACTAGAGGTTTACGTTTCCGACTGCGGCTTGGGTTTCCTCTGCCCTTTCCTGATTCATATTGCCCAGTTGTCCAGAATGGAGCTAATTAATCACCATCTGGACAAGAAGACAGGCTAGGCTGTTCTTCCATGCTAAGCAGAGAAACTGAATCCTAGTACCCTGATTTATACATGAATTGGTCACTTCTGATTTATATTGTAATGTGGCTATTCTCTCAAAATAACACTCATACAACTATTTGTCTGTGATTTAGTTATGGGTCTTAGAAGGGAGAAGTCTTCCCATAAAACACTCTTTCCTTTAGGGGAAATAGGCCCAGATCACCTTTCCCTCCCTCTGACAGGAGAAGCCACTGTGGTCAGCCTGGTAACTGTGAGGGAGTACAAGTGCAGGGGGTGGGTTGGGGCCTCAAAAGAGCCCAGAGGCAGACTTCAAAACCAGGAAAAAGTTGGAAACCTGGGCCAGATAGTACGAAGAGTTTCCAGACAACTGCCTTGATGGGCTACTGGTGCTGGTGCCTCTTGAGTTAAGTGGGCAGGTTGGCCAGTTCATTACCAGCCACAAAGTGCATGACCCCATCAGCAAGCCAGGCGTGGAAGTTACAGCCTCTGAGTGGTCATGAATGATTGTGAGGCCTAAGGCAAACCTAATTTATTTTCCTGCTGCTGAAACGTGGAGACACCTGCTCCTTGGCAGGAAGGTTTCTTGTTCTATGAAGTATGTTGAGCAACTCAATAAATGGGATTATATACATAGCCCTATTTTACAACAAATTCACCCAGAAATGGCCTAATCATTTCCCCTGCCCACCACACGCCAATTCCCCCGCGGTGGGTTAACCACTGCGGCAGCACAGCTGTGTGTGGCTCTTACACCTAAACTCCCACAGCAGGGTTCTCTGCTTGATTTGTTTTCCAGGCAGTCGGGGACTTTGGGTGTCAGTCAGTAATGCATGCTACCTATTCTTGGTCTCTTCTTTGTTTACTCAAATTACAACAACCTAAAGAACTTCTGCCCTCCTCAGTTATAATAAGAAAGGTAGGGATTGGACTTGGGAGGGAAAAGCCCAGGAGAGAGTTTGGGATCAGTTTCATCCTAGGCTGGGCGCAGTGGCTCACACCTGTAATCCCAGCACTTTGGGAGACAGAGGCAGGTGGATCACCTGAGGTCAGGAGTTCAAGACCAGCCTGGCCAACATGGTGAAACCCCATCGCTACTAAAAAATACAAAAATTAGCTGAGCGTGGTGGCAGGCCTCTGTAATCCCAGCTACTTCAGAGACTGAGGCATGAGAATCGCTTGAACCCAGGAGATGGAGGTTGCAGTGAGCCAAGATCACACCACTGCAGTCTAGCCCGGGCAATAAAAACGAAACTCCATCTCCAAAAAAAAAAAAAATGACACCCAACAGGTTGTGCATCTCACAAAACCAAATCATCTACCTTTGCTAAGCAAGCGTAAAGCAGGCCTGAGTGGGAAAGAAGTTAATTCCTAAAAATAGTTATTGCTAAAGACACTGTAAACTATAAAGGGCCTGATTCTCAGATGCTAGGCAAAGAGTGAAACCTCAGCAAAATGATTAAAGTAACTCATTGGTCATTGCTAAATAATATGGTCAGCTGCCTTGACCTCAGTTGTCTGGCTTCAGGGAGCCACAGCTACTGCCTGCCCTTTGTAAGATTCCCAGGTAGCCCAAATGACTTCCATTCACTTTGGGCCATATGGATTTGACCATCTCAACTCATAATTGCAATTCCAAACACACTAATCCCAAAATCTACAAGGCCTTTAAGATCATTAAAATCAGCCGGGCACAGTGGCGCACGCCTGTAATCCCAACACTTTGGCAGGCGGAGGTGGGCAGATCACCTGAGGTCAGGAGTTCAAAACCAGCCTAGCCAATACAGCAAAACCCTGTATCTACAAAAATACAAAAATTAACTGGGCATGGGTGGCGCACTCCTGTCGTTCCAGCTACTCAGGAGGCTAAGGCGGGAGAATCATCTGAACCTAGGAGAATCCCTTGCAACCCTAGGTTGCAGTGAACTGAGATCATGTCACTGCACTCCAGCCTGGGAAATAAAGCAAGACTCTATCTCAAAAAAAAAAAAAA